>NC_139631.1:24133608-24236108 GCF_964638095.1 Poromitra crassiceps | reverse complement strand
AGGAAGCTGTGGAACGCATCAGCCCTGTTCTCTGAGGGGAACCGAACTCTCAACAGTCTTTAAATATTAAACCTGGAGAGATGGAGTTTCACCAGGTACGCGGGCTTAAACCCCACAGAGCCTGCAGGTAAAAAGATGCCCTAAACAGTCCTCAGGTTTCCTGTGTGTGAGATAGAGATTGTAACTTGATGCTATGAACTGCCTCACACACGCAGACTTGTTTTTCATGGAGACCCCACTCTGTTGTGACAATCTGACCCTCCACTGGTGGTGTTGGTGTGTGTGTGTGTGTGTGTGTGTGTGTGTGTGTGTGTGTGTGTGTGTGCGTGCGCGTGCGTGTGTGTGTGTGTGTGTGTGTGTGTACGTTTGTGTGTGTGTGTGTGTGTGTGTGTGTGTGTGTGTGTGTGTGTGTGTGTGTGTGTGTGGGGGGGGGGGTCACTTGTATCGAGGCTAACAGAATTTGAATACATGATAAAGCACAGAGAATGATGTAGGAACTCTGCAACTATGTCTATGTCTGGTTGCTGAGATGAAGGGAGTGAAACCTCTGGTCAAAACAGAAAGGCTGTTTAGTTATTGTTATTGTTACTAATTATGATGATAATGTTGATGATGATGAGCCGGTTTTGCACTACCTGTTGTTCATGGTCAAGTTCTTTAGGGTTTTTTGTTTTGTTTTTGACTGAAAGACTCATTTGGAACATTTGGACAGCTCCCCTCCTTCCACTTATTCAACCCAAATCTTTGCCCTGACCGTAGGCTATGACACAGATTTGGGCAGATATACAGATGTGTCAAAAATACAAACACAGACTGAGACACACAGGCATAGAGGGAGATATGGCAAATAAATATAGAGGTGCTGTAACAAATTTACAGACACGCACTCACACACAAAGAGATGGACACAACAGGAGACTGCACAAACATTGAGTTAGCAAACTAGTACATTAAGCTACCCTTTTAAGGACCTTTTGACCCTTTGACTTTTGACCTCAAGCTTTTGACTCAGCTGTATCCAGGGGCGTCATGCAAACCAAAATTCTGAGGGGGCGACATTCGGTGGCGACCAAAGGTCCCCAGCTAAAAAATGTCAGTGGCGACCGAAGGTCTGAATAGATCTGCAATGATTCAATCAGTCTGCCCAGATAAAGTGTGCTGAATCCACTCATGATTGAATCAGTCCATTTAGCTATTTCTAAAATGTTTGCCATTTGAAGCCAGATTTAGAGGAAGATCTCATTTTAAATTATAATTTTTTTATTAGAGTTTAGAGGGATTAGAGTGTTGTGATATCATTATTCGGTTTTAACCATCAATATTTTGCTTGTTTTCTCATTAGGGTAAATACTGTATATGTATTTAGAGATAAACATTCGGCAGCGACCAAAGGTCCCCAGCAGAAAAGTTTTGGTGGCGACCTAAGGTCTGAATAGATCTGCAATGATTCAATCAGTCTGCCCAGATAAAGTGTGCTGAATCCACTCATGATTGATTGATTTATCTATCAATCGTCCATTTAGCTATTTCTAAAATGTTGGCCAGATTTATAATATCTCATTTTAAATTATCATTGGGATTAGAGTGTTGTGATATCATGATTAAGTTTTAACCATCAATATTTTGCTCCTTTTCTCATTACGGTAAATACTGTATATTTATTTAGAGATTTCGGTGATTGTGCTTTTATGGTTATTAGCTTAGTCACTTCCACACTAGCTTCTACACTGCTGCCACTTTTCTTGAAATAGCTCAATCTTGCTTCACCCAAAATGTTATTCACATAAAAAGACTATATCCAGTATCCACAATGCAAATTATTTAAAAAAACTGCATCTTGACCTGGAGACATCAAATGGATTTACCTGTGACAGTGGTGGTAGTGGTAAAAACAGCTCACTGCCATAACAGCTCTGGCTAACATTACAATGCTAACTTTAGCTGCATGGTAGTACAAATATAGCCAACTAACTTGCTATGCAAACTATACCTATAATAACTAACAGCATGAATTTTACTTCCCCCTTCATTTCTTTTTTTCAAAAAATCTGAGGGGGCAACTGCCCCCTCAGTTTCAATGGGCATGACGCTTCTGGCTGTATCTTGTCTGATGTGATGACACAGTAACTCCAGTTGTTTTCTGTTGGAATGCTACAGCCTTTTAAATGTGTTATCTCAGCTGTGTGAAAGCTTTACATGTGTTGAGGCAGGTAGCCAGCAGGTAGCGTCAGGCCCTGGCTGTGCTGCCATGACAACACACCACACCTTAGGGAAGCTCATTACCTCATCCCACCAAAAAGAGAATCCATAGAGAAATTGCCTCAAGGTTGTTAGGGTGTTCGTTCGTTCTTTCTTTCTTTCTTTCTTTCTCACTCACTCCTGGCAGAGCATATTGTGCAGGCATACAGGTATTATAATGCTGGACAATAGCATATATTAGGGGTTCCCAAACGGTCCACAGATTTGATGAGGCTTTTGTTTGAGAGAACAAGATTGTTGCAAGTGGGGAGATAACATTAGGGACGTCTCTGATCAAAAGAGACATTGATTATCTCGTCGTCTTTCAAAATGAAAGAGCAGCAACTACTCCTCATGCTGATGACACCCTGAGGAGTGGACACCCCTGCTTTGGGAGCCACTGGCATAGATCAAACTTGCATATCTGTATCCATAGTTAGAGAGTACTATAGACGGTTTTAACCTGACAACAAAAACATTCTAAATTGAACCCCAGCTCACTTCCTGTTGCAGTGTTTGCTATGGACAGGAACAAAGATAAAAAGAGAAGCAGAGCAAGACTGACAACTCTGTGAAAAGCGTCTATACAGACTAAATGGCTGCTGATGCCTGCATCCAGCAAACACATCAATAGATCCAACACGGGGGTCAGCCAATTACTTCCTATTGTGTTTCCACTTCCTGTTACAGTACAGGACTCTTGTGTTCATTGTGTTATCGGCCTCTAGAATCATCTGCCACTCAATGTGAAATTGCAGCGAGTCAAAGTTTGACCAGGTAAAACAGTCGGCATTTTGAACAGGAAGTCGTAACACAACTGGGTCAAGTGGGCGGGGCTACATAAGGTGAATAGGTCACAAATATTGAGTGACAAGAGTAATATGGGTAGAACCTTTAACACTTCTACTGCAGGTGTTGCAAAAACATTTAACATTCAGCTCACAGAAAAATAACTGCTGTAATTCTGTTAGAAAGTGTAGCAGGACAAAGGGGAGGAACACTGAAAGGTGCTGGTCTGAAGGCCACAAAAAGGACATTCAAAAAGAAAGTTGTCGTCTCTTAAGGCAGTGGTGTGTGAAAAGTATGTTCAGAAATATGCAGAAAAAGGGTCGAGAGGCGAATGTCAGGTCTCAAAAAACAGGGTTTATTTGAAGAAAATAGACTTGCATTCAAAGGACAAGATGGCTGGAAAAAATAACCACCGAGAGAAAATCGGAATATGCTCTGTCTGTTCTTGGCGCGCATCGACTTAAATAAACTATGACTCTCCTCTGCTCCTCCTCTCAAGGCTCCACCCCTCCAGACTACCTGACCATTCACAGCTCTCGCTGTCTCTCCCTCTGTCCAATCAAAAGCTTCTCCAGAAATGTATATGTGCTTAGCTCTCCGTGTGTTTCAGTGTGCACCCTTTTGTTTCTCTTTCTGCATTTTATCTCACCTTGCATCTTGTCTCCTCCTTTGAACAAAGGCTAACCAAATGCTCTCCCTATTCAGCTCTCTCTCTCCCCAGAGCCCCCCTCTCTCTAACCTTTCAAGTTCCTAGCCCAGAGACCCCCCTTTCTCCCCCTATCTCTAAGGACAATACAGCTGTTCTCCATTTGTGTATGTGCTCCTCTCCCTTCCTACAGTTCTGTGTGTAAAATGTGTGACCTACACCCTCTTAGCAATCAAGTCTTTTGTTCTAACTTTAAGTGTCCCTGCATTTTATTACTTTCTTCCCCTCATCTGCTAGTCTCAGGGAGCCGGACTGTCTCCCCTGCTTCTCTCTGCTCCTAGTCAGTTAAAAGCCAGTACTAATCTATTCTTCATACATCCTAACTTAATATTTAAGAATAAAAGACAACTACAATATACTATAAGTATCACTAATTATGATAGGCAGTGGGCAGCTGATATACCACATGCCCCCCTTGCTAATGAAAAAAATACATTAGCACAAAAAGTCAGATTGTTAATTTACTAAGGGTATGTTTAATACTAGGCTATCCAACTAATCTCTAATCCTAATCCTATTTTCTCTTCTCTCATTTGTCCTTAAAACATGCCATTTTCACTCAAACAATCCCCATCTCTCCTATTTATTGCTATTTATCATCGATCCTCGATTTGGGATCTTACTTAAATTCCCACACACAGGGATTACTTAAAGTAAGGTAAAACTACTTCATTTTTTCCTTTTAACTCTTAGCTCATTTTGTTCTCAAATAACCCCCTAAGAAGATCAAACATTTCCTCTCTACTTTTCCACATGCTTTGCAAAGAGAAACACTGATCATCTCCCACTTCTTCTCCATCGCTCCAATCATTTTTCTCTTTGCCAAGAATGCATCATTGCAGGATTTTCATAGATATGTCCAATCTCCTTTAAACATTAGTGAGGTATAATCTTCAATTCTGGCCAAATAATCACTCTTCCTAGGAAAAGTGCAAAAAAGACCAGTGAGATTATTACGCCTATTCAAAGCAACCTTCAGCCAATTAGTTGCCATTTCCACATGCATTAAATTCTCTATTTTACGCCAGACTCTTATCATTTTGACTATAGTTCTGAGACCTTCAAAAATAAGTCCAATTATTATAATCAACATTTTCCTATTTACTTACCATCCAAATTGTTGTCAATTCAATTCAAATTAACCTATATCACTAATTTTACAAATCTATATCTACTAGAGAAAATCTCTCTTAACTCATACAGTTTTAGTCTATAATCACAGTTATCAACATTCTTAAACATTTTCTTCCCCCTATTACACACATCAAAAATATAAAAACCTGTAAATCCAAAAACATAAAAATCTGCAACCTTTAACTTCTTCAGATTCCATTGTGTTCCTCAAAAACCCCTGTTATCTTTTAACCCCCAAAGTTTCCAAGTCCAGCTCCAGGAGAGTGCCCCCAGTGCTTATCCAGGGTCAATTGTCCCTTGTTAAGTCTCTGAGTCCTTGTAACCCCCAGACAGCAATATTCTGGACAATCCTGGTTCATCCTCGGCCATTTCCTGAAAGCAGAAAGAACAACCAGTATCTTGCCCCGACAAATTTTGAGGATAACACATTGGTCTAACAATTATTTTCCCTCTAAATCAATCATGCTCCCTCTAAATCGGACATGCTCATTCCCTTTTAGCGACTTTCCACATTAACCTCTTTAAACAGTAACCCTTTCCCCTCTTTGGTTTCCCTCAAACAATATTTATTTACAATAGAAGCATATGCCTCCTTTTTATTTCCCTTATTAATTTTCTCTAAGTCTCTATTTATGGCTGAGAGCATCTCTGATTTAGTTACACACTAAGTTACCTCTCACACATTTTGAGGTCTCTATATACATCAGTTGACACTCATACATTCCCCTCCATTCAGTTTAATCAATTCACAACCTCCACTTCTTATGTAAATTAAACTTCATAACAACATCTTAAAAAAGTAAAAAGAACAATAATTTCCACACAATTTTTCTCATTGAAATAACTCATGCAACTCATTTCAACAGGTTTTTCCTTTTTCTATTTTTTTCTTTTTTCCTCCTTCCCCCCTTTAAACTCACCTCAAGCCCACCTCTCACTTCTCTACTCTTTCTAAGGCCTCCTACTCAAGCTATTGTTCTCCCATAAACTGAAACAAAACATCTCCCACAGCCACAAAAATCCCCCATCTCAAAAGAACCCATCTCCATAACAGACATAACAACCAATGAACCAAATCATAATTGAATCTCCCCAATTTCATATGACTACATTAAATAATCACTTGATGTGTCCTACCACATCATAGCAGACTTTTCACATTAAACTCAATCATCGCGTGCACTCAATGACCAATTTTAACAGAATGTACTGCTATTCTATAATTTCAAAGTTGTCAAACCCCTTAAATTTATGAATCAACCCCAAACATATAACACTCTTGTTACCCCTTCAATTCCCATACATGCTTCATAGTTATTCATGTTCATATCCACCTTGATGTTCTCCCATTTTTTCCCTTTACCTGGGCCGGGCCCTCAAAAATAATCATCATCAGATGCTTATACATACTTACCCCTCACCACAACTGTAGAATTATTATTATTCATACCCCCCTTGTTCCTTCTCTAATGTCATAAAAATCCCCCAAACCTCTATTTAACAACTTTTTGAATCATTCATTGTGTACTCAGTTTGCATTGTTGCATATCACCTGCTTTTTTCTCACTATTTCCATTCATTTTTAGACCACCACTCATTCACACTGAAAAAGATGTCACAAATGAAATCCCACTCATTCACTTCACTCATTATATGATAAAACACTCATCCTTTTTTTTTTTACTATATGCCTCAAAATAACTTTCTGCATTTGCCACACCATATGTTCCACATACTCCCTCAAATATGAATCAACCTTCTATCACCCATCTATCGCCAATCAACTTCCTCTGACCCTCTTTAATTACCATCCTATAAATCATGACATCACAAATCATAAATCATCATTCACTCCCCTCTCTTCAACATACCATCACCTTCATCAAAAATGTTTCTCATTACCAACTCCCCCAAACACATTCTCTCTCTGAAACCATCTGAGACATGTCCAAATAATATACCAACAACCCACTCAGATCCTATCTGCATCCTTCCCCCAACTAAATGCATTCATTTATCAACAATAACATTATCCTCCATCAGATAGATTTCACAACCGGCATCAACCATCACTCATGCAGTAAGAATCCTATCTATCTCACATCACACTCAAATCAACTCAAATATCCTGAAACTTATAGCATGCAAAATCAACCATTCACACCCCCATGTAATAATCTTCCTCATTATGTTTTATCATACTACAATCCCCCTCTCTCTCTGAGCATGGTGTCGACCTCAATTCACGCAGTTCATTCAAACGACAGGCTATTAGTGCCAACGGAAGTATTTCTATCCAATTTAGCCCCTTTTTCCCCCAAATTCTCACTAGACGGTTTTTTAAAGCACCCCATATAAACATAATTTTTGCAAGAGCATTTTGATAACTCTGTCCACAGATTCATGACCATTTGTCCAAGGTAACTCAATCTAGTATCCCCCAACTAGGAATGATCTCTTTATACAGAAACTTAGCCACTGAGTGTACATACTTGTGTTTCATCAGACAGGCCTCCTACCATCTGCTATATTTGTCAATAACCACTAACATATATCTCTTCCCCCCCCACTGGCTTCACCACATCACAGTCATTTAACCATTAAATCTCGCATTGGCCCATTTGGTGTTGAAATATGCCCTAGATGAACTAGAACTCCTCTCCCCTCACTCTGCATACATCTAACTTATGTGTTGCACATTTAGCTATCACTATCTCTTTAGGCTTCATCATAACTTGTAGCAACTTCATAATCTGCACACTGTGTTGTATTGGTGAGCCATCAGTTTTCCTAAACCCACACTCTGCCACACTGCTCCAAAAAGATGACAGACTGAATGTGCATACCCCAAGTCTATATGTATAATCACTCTCTTACCTTCTGCCAAACTACATGCTTCTGTCAGAGCTATTAATTCTGCTAATTACTGCCCTCATTGCTCCTATGTTTCCTATTCATAATCCTCAGCTACCCTCAAAGTCACATATGACAGATCCCCTCCTATGCTATACTCTCTCTTCAAGAAAGTCATCTTTGTTTATCTTCATTGCTACCCCCCTCCTATATGAATGAACTCTCTGTACAGCTCAGCAGCTGCCGAACGAGATATGTGATTAGTAACCCTACTGTAAATCACTTTATGTATGCTGATGATTTGATTATCCTGCCTCCAAATAATACTGGTTTCCAACAATTGCTGAATATCTGTTCTAACTATGTAGGTCTTCTTGATGTAAAATACAATGCTAACCAGAGTGTCACTATAATCTACAGAACCAGAAATGACAAGAATCTCTCCCTTCCCTCCTTTTTATCCTGTCTGGGCAGGTACTAGCAGCTTGCTGTCCAACTAAATATTTGGGTCATATTATAACTGCTCAAATGAGTAATGATAATGACATATACAAACAGAGGCATATACTGTATGCTCAAGCTAACATACTGAGGAAGAAGTTCTAATTTTCTCAGATGATGTAAAGGTAAACCTGCTTAGAGCCCACTGTACTCCTCTGTATACTGCCCCCCTCTAGGTCAAGTAAAAGCAGACTAGCATTAAAACCTCCAGATTGCTCATAACGACTGCCTGAGGATCCTTCTTAGGAAGCCAAGGTGTAATACCACTAACAAAATGTTTTATGGAACAGGAGTGAGCACCTTTCATGTCCTATTGAGAAACCTGATGTATAAGTTTATCTGTCGTCTGAATATGTCTCAGAATATGCTCATTATGTTGCTGTCTCAGCCTAATCTCAGTGACATTAAATACCTGCCTTCCATCTAAAAACATTGGTACAGTGCCTTATCGTAGTATTGTTGTTTTGCTAGTGTTCTTACTGTGTTGCTTACCTTGTTTACCTATATTGTATATTTCTTATTGGACCTTGTCTCTAACAATACAGTAATGATGATGATGTTGTCACCAGCAGCTAAAAATAATTCTCTGATGTTCTTCTACTCTAGTGCATCTCTCCTTAACATAGCCACTGGAATATTATCTAAACAAGTATTAGTATTCTTCTCTGTTGCTTAAGTTACAACTCCACTAGTGAGTGGACAATATCAGCTGCTTAATCCACGCCCTCTCTAGTTCTAATGCAGGTGAACGCTGCTCCACTATCAGCCATTACTTCTAAAAGCTAACCCTTAATGCTCACACTAACAATAGGCTCTAAATCTAAACCGATCACCAGCCGATACCTCCCACTCTCTATTCAATAAACCTCCCTATTGGTATGCTCCTCCTCCAACTGGCCCCCTGTAGGAGTTTACCAGCCCCATGCCTTGTTGCCCCTGCTGCATCCCACCATAACCTCCCCTCGGGTTGCCTCTATAACTTCCTCTACCGTTCAGCCCCCTCCTCACTCTCTCACAGTCACGTACCAAGTGTCCCAACAACCCACATGCAAAACATCTCAGTTGCTGCATTCCTTGGTCATAACTCCCTCTAATTAAGTTCCCTCTAACTCCCCCTCTCCACTGCTGCTGAGGCGCTGCAAAAGGCCACGGATATCCCATTCGACCTATTACCTGTGTCTGAGCTTGAATCGGACCTTGTGGCATCGATTGACTATTGGACTGCACTACTGCTACTACTGCTTGTTTCCTGTCTTCCTCTTGGCTATCTGTCAAGTGTATCACATACTCTAAGTTCCTTCCTCTCACCACCATCGGCTCCATCTTTCCCTCTCCTCTATTCTCACTTCTCAGACTGTATCTCCTCTCAGCCTTCTTCACCCTAGCCTTCTTCTTATCTAATGCTTTCATGTCCTTTCTCATCCGCTGACGTTCTTTCTTACTGCTGGTTCCAGCTTCCATCTTTCCCTGTAGCTCCTCCCTTCTCTCCTCCAACTCCAATAGTTCTGCTCTAACTCTCCTCAGCTTCTTTTCTGCTTCCTCATCCTCCTCTGAGTCTTCACTGCTACTAGTTATGGCACACGCACTCCCTTTCTTACTTCTGTCTCTCTCAACTCTAGACCCTCTCTTCTCTGTTCCAGCTAACAGCTTCCTCACCCCTGCGTCATCTCCTCCACACTCATCATCCCCCTCTAACTCAGGTGCTCTATCTCCACCTTTCCTACCCTCCCTCCTGTCCTTATCCTTTCTGTTCTCTTTCTTCCCCTCATCTGGGTATAGCCCAATAGCTGACTTACAATCCCCTGTCTCTATCACTCTGTCATGACCATCTGTCCTCTCATACCTCCCTTCCTTTCTCTCTCTCTCATATGGAGGTGTATTGCTCCTTTCTAAATGTGTAAATGGGGCGTCGACCTTTGTCATCAACATCCCTCTCTCCTCCAATTTCTTTAAAATAGCATCTGTCACTTCCTCTCTCCTGTCATCAGTCACCTTCAGCAACTTTTCTCCCTCTAAAAAGAACAACTGCAAAACAGCTAACTCCATCTCTCTCTTCATCTTCCTCTTCCTACCCTTCCTACCTCTGTTTTCTTCCACTTTGTGAGACTCAATCAGTACTTGTAATGTTTTAATTACCTCCAGGTCAAATGTCCCATTAGTCGGCCAAGGATTTTTAATATCCAGCCATCTCTTGTTCCATTTGTCCGAGACACTAGCTATATTTCTTATTAATGGGTTATTCTGCTTCACTATCCCCACTGGAGTAAA
The DNA here is from genome assembly GCF_964638095.1 of Poromitra crassiceps. Classification (NCBI taxonomy): domain Eukaryota; kingdom Metazoa; phylum Chordata; class Actinopteri; order Beryciformes; family Melamphaidae; genus Poromitra; species Poromitra crassiceps. The sequence continues at coordinate 24,225,619 of NC_139631.1, read as the reverse complement.
TGATTTCCCTGCTCCAACTCCCATTTTAAACAGTATTTACCCTCTAAACTCCCAAAATAAAATATCAGCTGCTCAAAACCCCACTATTTCTATTCTCCAATACCAGCTTACCCCACTATAAAAACACAACCTATTTAATGTGTACTATTATGTATTCTGTAAATATAAGTTTGCCTTGGACCAATGCAAGATTCAATAATATCCTAAAGCGATGTAATTCACAACTCCGCCACCTGTGGGAAGTACTACGAATTTGATCGTACAAATTTACACTATATCATTAATCTCCTAAGTAATTACAATCAGGCGTCAACTGCTGCATTCACCTTTTGGGAAAAAAGAGAAAACTACTTTGCCAATACCTAAAAAAGAAATGGGAGGAAAAACACAGCCAAACAGTTTTCACCTCCTCTCGTTCCCTGGAAAAGAAAAACCCCCACCTTTTCCCAACCAAAGTGTTTACACTCTAGCCTATGTCAACACTCTGTCAAAAGTGTCCTCTCACAATGAAACACTCAGTGCTCAGTCAATGGCCAAAATTCCCCATCACTATGTAAATTAACAAAAATACATGTGTTCCTAAACCTATACGTCTCACCACAAATGTGAATGTAATTATGTGATTTATAGTTTTAACGAATCTGTGGACAAAATTCTCACTCGCCTTTTCAATCAAAGACCTCTCGCACCCCGCTGACGGATTTCGATGACAAATGGAGATGTCGACCCAGTCTGAGCCTGTTGATTCAGCATCAATCAAACATCGTAGCCTCCATCCCCGTTTTCCTCAGCCGGAGACAAAAGACAAAAGACAAAAACATGTTCAATACACTATTGCTTAAATATCACATTAGACCAACTCATTCCAACATTCAACATTTAAATCATAAACCCAGTATATACCCTCATGCCAAGTCCCACTTGACTTAGAGTTCTGGAACCACTATAATATTTTACAACATAGGAGACCACAACAACCCTCTAAACTAATGCAACCCTATAATGACATCATTTAATAACATTCCCAAAAAATCATTCAAATAGAAAGTCAGATCCATCCAAACATCCTAAATGTATTTACACAATCATGCAAATAACCAGACCTCTTTTAAACTCCATTACATATCAACCATTTAATCTAAAATCATTAAAAGACTTAATCTAATCCACCGCCTTCATCCCATCAATCTCTAGATTACCTCTATTTATAATTATAATTAATTATTTATATTTTATTGCATTTCCTTTATCGCTATTTAATCTAATTATTGTTAGTGCTAACATGTAACATGCAAATGTGCATTCTTAAAAAACATGTCTGTTTGTGAGTACATTTCTATGTGATACACTATTAACTTTTCCCAGAAGATGGCGCTTTTACACTGGATATACCACAATCACCTATCTAAACCCAAGCTTCCATTCTCACACACACAGCCAGATACAGCAATGCTCCACGTAACCCAAGCTTCCATTATACTTGTGCTAAATTGTTTTTGTTTAGTTTTTGAAATATTCACCTTTAAAAAGTATTCAGAATTTAACCATTTAACACTACAAAAATAGACAAAAATGTAAGCCCATTATCTACAGACCAATTATATGCCTATGTCACAATGACAACAAGTAGCGTCAGATGCGCAAAACGGAGGTAAAAAAACAGACTCCGCGCAGCCCTGTCAAGTAGTTTTCCAGTCGCCCGAAAACTATTCGAGCTAGATTTGTCTTCGTGTTGTACAGTGGGATGCCAAAATCGGAAAGCTATTGTAGGAGAGTATTCGGATCCGCCTATTCACACTTAGTTAATAAAATAATAAACGATCGAACCAGGCTGTAACATTATAATTTACCTAATTCTCCCCTCATATCCTGTTCTACGCAACTCGAGGGAACATACACAGCCTCGCACACATGCAATAGAACACAACACAACACTGAACAGTCTGTACACTATCTGCAAAGCAAGGACTAAAGTTTTACCGAATCCCGTCAACTCATACTGCTTTTAATGCTAACCGTAAATGTCTTTGGTTGCAAGCCGAAAGAGAAAATCGTTAAAAATGCCCAACTTTGCAGTGCTCTCTCATTTCATATCAGGCAAACTATAGTAGGCTGCAGCCACATCGCTCGGTTAGTTAAGAACCAAGTAACATTAAATAATGTCTTTATTGAGTTGTGTGCATTATCAACATATATCTCTTTGCAAGTTACAAAATAATTATCTACGCTATCCCCAGTTCTAAAGGAATGTACGATATGTATGGCTGGCCATAGGCTTGGCCAATCGACAGCGCCAGTGCGTATGCGTCTGTAAGACATATCCCATCAAACAACGTTAATTTCAATGCATATCATTGCTTATCACTAGGCGATAAGCTGTGGTAGTAAGCAGACAACTGTATTTTAAACTAAACTATAACTATGTGTTTCAGATAAACACAGGGCAGACCTGACAGCGGGGCTTTCACACAGTTCCCAATGTCTCATCAAAGCTAGACTGATGGGTTTTTTTACGATGCGCGCAGCTCAATGTTGACCGGCTGTATAAGGGGTCTATAGCTATTATCATTACAAAAAGAGAAATCGTAATATAATACTGTAGCGAATCAGCAGTACACATACAGGGGTGAGCATTGGTAGTGTCTTGACTGCAGATATGAACTGATGTGTGGGAGTGCTTTATTGGGGAACACTATGCTGTGGGGATACTTCCGGAGTGAACTGAGCATGCGCGTCAGTCTTCACACACTACTCGAAGGGAAAGCTGCTAGCTTTGAGCATGACAACCGCTGAGAGTTGTAATATAACTAACTGTGAATAAAGACCCTTGTACCATCAAGAAGCCTCTGCCTCATGAGATACCGGATACGTTACAATACTGTAAAAACACACTTAAAATTAGTCCGGATCTAATTCCCATGTCTTATTTTTAATGAATAGGTTCATATTAATTCGTATTAATATCAATCACCATAATGATCCATCACTGTATATCCCTCTATTTTACTTGTAGCTTTACTGTGAATAAACTCTTGCTTATCCGTATACCCAACTTAAACCAACCAAATAATGCCATCAAAATGATTTAATTATACGCCTCACAACAGCATACTGATACACTTCCTTGCATGTTCCATGTTATCATCCATTCATTCATTCACGTATCGTTCATATTCAGTTCTTATCTCCAAACAGCCAGTAAAGATACATCATAGCGTTGTGTTGTTAGCCACCAATAAATGCCTTCATTCCCCATTCACCACTGTATACCCAAGCCAGCAATAATTAGCTGCTAACCTTAGCATGCTATAAGCTAGCCACATTGACACGTTAGCCCCATGCTACGTGCATTCACGTCAGCTGGCGCTAACAGCCTCCCACACACGGATATTTTAACTCCGCCTCTTGATCCACACTCGCAACCATTCAAATCACCCACACTCTCTCCATTCAGCCTCCTCACGACAACATCTATTCGGCTCAATCATTTCTAAAGTGCCCACAGAAATATCACCATACTACAACCATTCTTCCGCCATTTTCCCACAACCACACTTTCACATTCGCGCTTTCCTGGAAAATGTCCCATGTGGCTTACCGTCCTTCCCGTACGTCTACCACAAGCCCGCTGGGAAATGTAGTTTCCACCACAGTAACATAACACCACACACACAGTCGCTACCAAAACAGTCATACTACCACACAAACAATCCTTTCAGACGCATCTCCACATTCTACCACAACAAACAAACTCAACAGTCAGCATTCAGCCATACATTACGCAAAAACTTCAGCCATTTTCTCCTCATCCTCTCCAACCAGCCACTTCCGGTCATTTCACATGTCCTTTCACCCACACTCTCTACGCACATACACTCACATTCAACCATCTATATTTAATCTCCAATCTCTCCTACTTATAGAACCCATTCACTCATATATTTCTAGTCACTCACTCATTCTCTCTCAGCTTTTCATTCATTTCATTCAACCCACAGAACAAAGAAACGGCCTTCATTTTCCACCCAGACGCACTCCGAAAAAAAACCATTCATTCCTTCAAACATATCTTTCATTCATATTAAACCATGATTTTATCTCACCTCCTTAACGTGACAAATATCACCAACATCTGACTCCAAATGATACTCTAATTAAGTGCTATTTTCAACCACTTTCACACAACCCCGGCCGGGTTACGAACACTTACATTTAACAATACAAACAACATCACACAGCAACACATCACCAACACGCATTTTCAACCTATTTGTAAACACCATAATCTAAACTATTTCTTTCGTGTAACTTTTAATCAGTGAGTGCCAAATACACTCTTTTAGGTCTTAATTTATCCAAACTTCACACGCATTTTCCAAATGGTTTGTGTGATCAACCTATTTAAAATCTGCGTTATCTCAATTGCCTTTCCAAATAACTACACACATTTTAACTATATCTTATAGGCAATCAACGGCTTCGGACGCGCATAATTCATATAGCCATTATTTGATCAGAATATAGATCCATAAACCATGCCAATTAATAAGCCCTACTCTCGCTTGGAGGGCGGAGGCTGGTCTATTAACTGTTGCCCTAGTTAATGTGTGCTTTCATACACAGCCTGCTTCTCCTGGCCTCGCCACGGACAGTCAGACAATTTTACCATACAGTTTCGCCATAGCCAAAACGCGCACACAGCAATATTATTGGGCGAAACTGTCGTCCTTATCTCTGTTAGCCTCTTAAACATATTTTGCAACAAACCCCCACACAACACCTGCGTGCTCATTTTCGAATAGGACTCACTTACCGCAAGAAAGCAGCTGAGCGGCCTGCACTTGGCTGGTTCCTGGCCGGAGCGTCTCTCCGAGTCCCAATCAAATCACGCGGGGTCGCCACTTGTCGTCTCTTAAGGCAGTGGTGTGTGAAAAGTATGTTCAGAAATATGCAGAAAAAGGGTCGAGAGGCGAATGTCAGGTCTCAAAAAACAGGGTTTATTTGAAGAAAATAGACTTGCATTCAAAGGACAAGATGGCTGGAAAAAATAACCACCGAGAGAAAATCGGAATATGCTCTGTCTGTTCTTGGCGCGCATCGACTTAAATAAACTATGACTCTCCTCTGCTCCTCCTCTCAAGGCTCCACCCCTCCAGACTACCTGACCATTCACAGCTCTCGCTGTCTCTCCCTCTGTCCAATCAAAAGCTTCTCCAGAAATGTATATGTGCTTAGCTCTCCGTGTGTTTCAGTGTGCACCCTTTTGTTTCTCTTTCTGCATTTTATCTCACCTTGCATCTTGTCTCCTCCTTTGAACAAAGGCTAACCAAATGCTCTCCCTATTCAGCTCTCTCTCTCCCCAGAGCCCCCCTCTCTCTAACCTTTCAAGTTCCTAGCCCAGAGACCCCCCTTTCTCCCCCTATCTCTAAGGACAATACAGCTGTTCTCCATTTGTGTATGTGCTCCTCTCCCTTCCTACAGTTCTGTGTGTAAAATGTGTGACCTACACCCTCTTAGCAATCAAGTCTTTTGTTCTAACTTTAAGTGTCCCTGCATTTTATTACTTTCTTCCCCTCATCTGCTAGTCTCAGGGAGCCGGACTGTCTCCCCTGCTTCTCTCTGCTCCTAGTCAGTTAAAAGCCAGTACTAATCTATTCTTCATACATCCTAACTTAATATTTAAGAATAAAAGACAACTACAATATACTATAAGTATCACTAATTATGATAGGCAGTGGGCAGCTGATATACCACAAAGTCTTCCACTATCTCCATTGCAAGCGTCACATCATTTATTCACAAGAGTGCTAAAGCTTTCGGTCAGTGACCTGTGTCAGAGCATGACACAGGTCAGGACACTATATAAATATCACAGGACACTAGGCCTATATAAATATCACAGTAGGCCTACAACTTTAAAATATACAGCTATAGGGTTCCATTGCCGGTGCCACCCAGTGACTCGGTTTGTTTACCAAAATGCTGCTCGGGTGATCCCTCGTATATTCATGGAAGATTATGAACTGACCTGCATCTGTTTTCAAATGGGCAGAGCTGCTTGCGTGCCCCCAAGACCCCCCCCTTCCTTCCCCGGCTGGAAAAATGTTAGGGGTTTTTACGCACGGCTCTGCGTTTTGGATGGAGTCTCCATGTGCTGTGCAGGCAGCGGCTCTGTCCAATAGCAGCGGTGCAGGGAGTGTATATGGGCTGGACCATGTTACTAGGTGGGGTTTTATCATGGCTAGCCTATAAATATACGGTTTCTGTCGCTACAACGCCCCTGGAACTACAGCAAGAAAACATTCTCCCTTTTGCCAAAACGGTAAGTCCCTTTCCTCAAATAAAGAATATATCCTCCAATTTCTGAGATTGAGACGTGGTGCGAGCTGAAAAGTTTGTCTCTCTCTCCCCCCCACCCCCTAGATGTTGATACAACCTGTGGGTGTGGTTGGGAGAACGGTGGAGATATTTGTTTAATAATACACTTGACTTTTGACTCCAGTGGTGTGGTGTCCTGGTTACGCAGCAGAATTTGCCCTGCATGAATATGAATATAATGGCACCGACTGTTAGAATGGACCTATAATCATATCCGTGTCAGAGCTGAGCGTAGGTGTGGTGGCTACCGGGGTCTGACTCTACACATGTTTGCCGTTATGCCTTCCATAAACCTACTGTAAATATACATTGGATCCGGGACTGGCTGAAAGTAGCTATAGGGTGTTGATGTGTTCAGTTGAGGAGCACTTTAGCACAAGCGACAGCGCTCATGTCATTGATTTGCAAAAAGAGTGGTGATTTATAGATTCAATATAATCAATGTGTGTGTGGTGCAAGTTATGAGATCAAAGAGGACATTTTATTCTGTTCTCCAGTGTAACTTCATCTGTCTCCTCACTCTTCATTAGACTCCCATACTTTTCTTCCTTTCTACATTTTCTACAGAATGTCATGTATTTCTGTTCCGGATCCTTTGGATCCTAGTCTATTATTCATTTCCTATCCTATCGTTTTTTTTTCAAGTGTCCAAACTTTCTATTCTATTCTATTCTATTCTATTCTATTCTATTCTATTCTAGTCTATTCTATTCTATTCTATTCTAGTCTATCCTATCCTATTCTATTCTATTCTATTCTATTCTATTCTATTCTATTCTAGTCTATTCTATTCTATTCTATTCTAGTCTATCCTATTCTATTCTATTCTATTCTATTCTATTCTATTCTATTCTATTCTATTCTATTCTATTCTACTTGGTTGTACTCTAATCTTGTTTCTGCTCCTCCCTCCAGACTCCAGCAGCCCCACCATGTCTTTCATCCAGGCGTTCATGCAGCAGACGGTCTATCTGGGCCTGCCTGATGAATCAGTACGTCACTCTGTGGTTCTGTTCCAGTTACAGGGGCAAACAACTTTTTTTTCTCTCTCTTCCTGTGGTATGCTGGGGTGGAAAAATTTACCAGGCAGAGCTCATTTCACCACAAGGGAGGAGGAAAAGAGTAGCGTATAAAATAGTACGGGACAGAATGAATGAGTGGGAAGTTGTTTAAGGTGTGGAATAGCAGGAAGGAAGAGAGATAGAGAGGGGCAGAGCAGAAAGATAATGTGAGTAGCCTAGATGAAAGGGGTGAAAAAGGGACTTTGATACTGAGTAGAAGATTCCATGCCCACAGAAACTGAGGGAGATGACCATACTAAGTCTTGTGAGTGTGTGTGACTCATATAAAGGGAATTTAGCCCCTCCCTTCATAAATTCCATAAATAGAACAAAATGTACTTCTCCTTTCCCTTATTTCAATAAGTGAACTCCAATGAAGTTGCACAGAGTCGTCCAACGTGTCTGTTCTGCTACTGCTCTGCCTCTGCTCATCTGCTGCAGCTCAATTCAGGCGATGTATACAGATTGAAAACACAACAGTTTGTGTTGTATCCCTCAGGTCCTGCCCAATGAGGGAACTGTGACCGCAGCAGCCAACTTTAGCCCCAATGGAGATGCCGGAGTTTTGGATCAGGCCATCAAGGCAAAAGGTGAGGTTTACACAAGCACACATGCAGGCAGAATGAGAGAGTATGTGAGCGTGTGTGAACATGTCTTGGCTTTGCAACATCTCTTTTGAGAGAATGAAGTGCACTGTAGGGACAATAATGCCCTCTGCTGGCAAACACTCATCATTACCAGTAGCCTAACAATACCATCCTCAGTGGTATGCTACTACTAGGTAGTCACTCATTTGGTACAATAAATTGAGGGTTCAGTGCAATGACAATTGCATTTCTCAATTTCATTGTATAATTTAACAGAGCACCTGTTAATGTAAAGTTACCCAAATTGTTTTGTCAGCATTGTGGATATTTCACTAACACCCTTTGGGAAACTCTACCTTTGGTTGCCAATAGAATCAGATTCACAATTCCAATCTACTTCTTGGTGCAAATGATGTCACCTACACCCAGGTTTTGATTAAGGCTCTGATTGGTTGGCGGTATGGATGGTTAATGAGGACTCAATACAGTAGCCAGCCTAGATCCATGTAGCCAGCCAGTTACTTGCCAAACTAGTTGAAATGTCCATGCCACTATTGTTGCTGGGTGCTGAAGTTCCAACACAAAATCAACATCAAACTTATCCTGACTGACTGAGTTGAAATCATCGCACTGGATAATTCAAACCTCAAACTGAATTGTAGGGTGGCTCTTTTTGTGTGACAATTTGCTCTTTATGAAACGTAACTCTGTTATTATGCAGAATAATAGAGGCCATAAGATCTGTCTTTCTAATAACCTTTCGGACATTCTGACATTTGTGTGTGTTTTGCAGGTGTGGATGAGAGCACCATCATCGAGGTTCTGGTGAAGAGGACCAACGAACAGCGGCAGCAGATTAAAGAGGCGTACCAGCAGTCCAGTGGCAAGGTGAGGAGAGGCAAACACAGTCACACACACACACACACACACACACACACACACACGCACGCACGCACGCACGCACACACGCACGCACGCACGCACGCCGTATCACTCATCAGTTGTTCTCCACAGCCTCTGGAAGCTGCACTGAAGTCCGGTCTGAAGGGAGAGCTGGAGGATGTGGTGCTGGCTCTGCTGAAAACACCGGCCCAGTATGACGCACAGCAGCTGAAACTGGCTATGAAGGTACACACGCATGCACGCACGCACGCACGCACACGCACACGCGCACACACACACACACACACACACACACACACACACATACACACCAACCACCACCACCACCACCGACGACATCAAGCAGATGAATGCATTAACTACACACACGTGTTATTGTAAGTCGCTAAATGAAAGCGTCTGCCAAATGACGTAATGTAATGTAATGTAACACCTTCTGCAGTTTTAGCGTTATGTTATTTTTTTTACTGTGTATCCATATCCACCCACTTCCACATATTCATTCCCCATTTGATGCGTTCTTAATGGGAAGTCAAAATGTGTGTTTTGTAGGTTTGTAGGTCAATAACAGTGATTTCAGAGACTCACAGTCCATATTCTCTCTCTCTCTCTCTCTCTCTCTCTCTCTCCCTCCCTGCCTCAGGGTCTGGGCACAGACGAGGAAACCCTGATAGAAATTCTGGCTTCTCGAAACAACAAGGAGGTCCTAGCTATAAAGAAAGCCTACAAGCAAGGTGTGTGCTCAATAAGATTTAAGCAACAAATTTAAAGTGGTACAGCATATTGTTTAGTTTATCGATTCATGCAGGATGAGTAAAAATAATTAAAACAATGAAAGGCTCCAAACAGATGGTGAAACACTAATATCTAAAAGTTTGAACCTCAATATTTTGTACTCAATGACATTGTGTTTTCTCTGCCGACAGAATACAAGAAGGACTTGGAGGATGACATCAGGTCTGACACAAGTGGAGACTTCAAGAATGCCCTCCTTGCACTCTGCAAGGTGTGTGTCTCCACACACACACACACACACACACACACACACACACACACACACACACACACACACACACACACACACACACACACACACACACACACACACACACACACACACACACACACACACACACACACACACACACACAGGGTTCAGCACAGTGAAGTTGCCCTCTGTGTATCGTAGGCCAGCAGGACTGAGGGAGTGAGTGAGGAGCTGGTGGACAGCGATGCCAGGTCTCTGTACGAGGCAGGGGAGCGGAGGAAGGGCACAGACTGCTCCGTCTTCATAGACATCCTCACCACCAGGAGCGCCCTGCATCTCCGCAAAGGTCAGCTGGCCGTCGGCCCCCTTCGATGACGTCTGTCTTTGTATGTCGCTGTCAAGAATCTAACACTCTACCACCTCTCTGTCTCTCTCAGTATTTGAGAGATACTCCAAGTACAGCAAAGTGGACGTGGCCAAAGCCATTGACCTGGAGTTGAAGGGAGACATTGAGAGCTGTCTCACAGCAGTAGGTAAGAGAGAGAGAAAAAAATACTCAACTACTCAAATTCATCAACTGCCTGAAGATAATTGATTTCTACACAGACTTGGTGTAAACTTAAAAACACGCTTTTTCTTTTCTGCAGTGAAGTGTGCTGGAAGCAGACCAGCATTCTTTGCTGAGAAACTCAACCTGGCCATGAAGGTAAGTTACAGAAATATGAAAAAGACATGGAGGGCAACTGTATGATACTGTGCCCGTTGCCCAAAGCCATCCCTCCCTGACTCTCTGCCCTCCCCCTCCCTCCCTCAGGGTAAAGGAACCCGCACCAAAATCCTGACCCGCATCATGGTCAGCCGCTCTGAGGTGGACATGAAACGGGTCAAAGACGAGTACAAGAAGACATACGGCAAAACGCTCCACCAAGAAATTCTGGTGAGTACGCATATTATACACCCTACAATAATGAATGAGCCTATATAGCTTACCATGTCAGAATTGTCGAGCTTTATATTGGGATATTTATATATAAAAGGAGGAATCTGACAGTTTATTAAAGTATTTTCTCCTCTTCAGGATGACACAAAGGGAGACTATGAGAAGATCCTGCTGGCTCTGTGTGGCGGTGAGAATTAACAGCCAACTGGGATTATTACGGCTCAATCATACAACTGAAGACCACCGTGCCCAACTATGGAGAAAGACCTCTATCATCTCTTCACACATTATAGCTGTGTGCCCTTTACGCTCTCATGGAAAGCTGCCAACGCTGACTCTATTCACTTTTGTGACAGTAAAATGCGCAGATATTGGAAAACAGCAATGCTTTAGTAGATATTCTCTTTCCTATCAAACTATTATCCCTTTTCCATCCAGTACCCTCGGCATAGATCCGAGAAGTTTTCCAGTAGACCTACGCCCTGAATAGTCTATTTCGTGAGAATGATTGGGACCTTGCTTTCACCTGTTAAGATTCTCATACCAAGGGCTGGTGCAATAGGAGAGAAGCTGGAGTCAAAGCTTAGGATCACAGCGTAGTTGCAAATACGTTTATACCAAATCCAATGAGTCCACCGTGTGCCAAATGTATTCAGGGGCAGCAGTTCCCTGGAAGGAGCCCAAGTGTTCTGCAAATAAAAGCTTTTTGTATGAAGGTCAAACTTGAGTGGGCTTTGTTGTGTGAAGGTCAAACTGAGTGGGCTCTGCGGTGTTTTTTGACTCAGTGATTCACAAATCGGAGGTGGGGGATTCGAGTCACATGACTTGTACTCGATCGTTTTAATTGCTTGTGACTTGATGCAGGAAGAGATGACTTGACTCAACTTGGGTTCAGGTGATTTAGTAGCGACTTGTACTTTGATGACTTGAAAAGTTTCCAAAGTCTTGACAGAATTGTCTGTGTGAATGACTGATTAAAAGTGATGAGATTTGTTACAGACAGCTCTAAATTCTGTTTTCTGAATATGTATGGAATTATTTAATTTGTTGGAAGTTGAAACAAACTGATTTAGATGTCAGATTTATGAACCATTAGTACTAAAAGGATATTGCATATTTTCTTTCAGATATGGACTCTTGATTCAGACTTGTCTTGGTGTTCAACATTTAGACTTGACTATGCATGTGCAGTCTGATACAGGTTTCCAATCGAAACAAAGAAATCCCAACAAAAGGAATTGCATGTCTGTGTAAACTAGCGTACCGACTCATTGAGTAAATACTACAAGTGACTTAGCTGCCTCATTTTAAAGAACAAATGCCATGAGATGAAAAGGTTGTGCACAGCTGATACACCTACAGCAATTACAATCAAGGAACCACAGAATAATAATTTTGTGAGTATTTATTATCCGATTAACAGCTTGAGTACAAGGCCTTTTCTTCAGATTTTTGGGTTGACAATCTTGCCCATGAAGAGGATGCTCTCTGTGGTGTGTTCGATGATAAGGACCATAAATGGATGGTTGAACTGCAGGACAGGGGCGAGGGAAGTGCCCACAACGCCAATCCCTGTAACAGCTGCAGCCGTGGCTCCAGCCTCATCCACATCCAAAGTGGCTTTGTGTACAACCTGCAGAAGACAGAGCGAGATCAAGGATAGATTGAAAAGGCAGGAAAGGTGCATGTGATAACATTCTTACCATTAGCCAATTGGTAATCTGACCCTTTGTTTCTATCCTTACCTCTGAGACAGCCAGTTTCTGCACATTTGAAACACCACTTAAGTCTGCTGCAGCACCAAACATGTCCGTCATTCCCATTCCACTCAACACATCCTTCAGGGAGTAGGCGGTCTTGATGGAGAACTTGGGAAGATATATCATCTTTTCCCTAACGAAATAAGAGAAATATGCAGCAATTTACCGATTCTATACTGCAGTTGTAGGACCAGTAATTGTGGTTAATCTCTTAATTAGAAAAAACAAATGCCATAAAAGTTGAATATTGTTCCTACATGACTACAACCAACCACAACAATGCACATCTGATTGATGGTAGAGGACGATAGTGTTCACCAGCAAGCTGCTCTTACATGGGCTCCAGTGACTTAAGCCATTTGGTGACATGGCTCGGGGAGATGGCGTCCTCCAAACCAGCCGAATCCTTGTCAGGCAGCAATAGCAGCATGAAGTTGCGGTTGGTGAAGGGAAGGCGGAGGACGGATGTGGAAATCTCCTCGTCATGGTAGAAACTAACTGTCGCCCGCAGAGACATCATCGGAACTAGAACCTGGAATATGACAGGGGTTTTACAGGGAAAAAGAGGAAAGTATCAAGGACGCACAATGAAATCACAGATCAGGCAAATGTGGTGCGCTCAAGAGGTGTAGGGCAGTGATTGCTAGCATAACTATGACAGAAATTCTGAATAGGCAGGGAGAGTTTGAACCTTTGGAACCAACCAACCACCATCAAGCGAACCGCCGAAGAACCCCGACCTAGTGTCATTTGGGTTGAATGGAATCTCCCACTTTCCTAATTGACAGAAATGGTTGATACAATTAATTTCTAATAGGTGCACTTTATTTGAAGAATCTGCAAATTAGATGAGATTACCACATCCAGACAACCTCTTACCTTTGTAGTAAATGTAGCTGATGAGGTACATGACTGTACTAGCATCCAGGTTTTCGACCAGCTTATCAATCTTCCCATTGGTCTTATCCCTCACGTACCAGTTGATGATATCGGCACTCTCTGTGGCGTTGGTGAAGTCGACAGTAAACCCATCTGCAAGGTATGACTGCTTCAAGACCGTCAGGAACTCCGGCAGTACCTTGAAAGTGTCATGCATGAACACAGCAGTTCCTGCACTCATGTCTTCCGATGTCCTGTTGGGCCCGCAGATGAGCGTATGAAGGACCTGATCTACATCGGTCTGCGTCAATAAAGAGCTGTTGAAGCCCAGACCATTAAAAAGCTGCTGGCGGGTCTGCCCCCGGGCCCCCACAGACAAGGCCGCCAGGGCAGTGGTCACACTTATTGGTGAGAAGAAGATGTTCTTGCCCTGTGAGTCTGCCTGAGCTGCTAACTTCTTGTATAGGTGGAAAGCAAAGTCTTTGTTGGCTGAAGTCACCAGTGAGATGCTTTCGGCACTAGGTTCAACTTCAGGATGGTTGTGATCACGAACGAGACGGGCGCTTCTCCCCAAGCAGACCACTGCTGATAAGATCCAGATCCTCAAGGCTGCATGCATCATGGTGAACTAACGGACAAAAGTTCAAAGTGCACTATTGCTCATTTTGCTATAGCAGACATTGACCTTCAGCTACACATGCGGTCACTTCTCAGATGTTACAATGAATTTATTGTACGTTTCTAATGAATGAGATCATGTGTATTTGAAATAACTACGGTACATTCATTGTTACGCCACAAGGACACATCTTAGTTAAATTAAGTTATCCTCTTACAATTTAAATACTTGGCAGATAGAGATGATTTTCCAATTAAGCATCCGATCATACATCTTAAATTCAAGATGTCAAACATAATGTCTGACTTGTATCAAACCATTACTAAACATGCATTTCAAAAATTAAGACTTCTCGTCTCAATCTTAATAAAACCACTTACTTTGACCAAGTTAGAGCTTGCGTCTCGCCAACCAAAGACGCACATAGCTCTCTCTAGTCCAGAGGTTGAAAATCATGTGCTGTAGAGTGCTTTTCAAGTCGACCTAACACTACACCAGGTGATTTCACTGATTAGATCAGGCCTACTTCCCCCTCTGGTTGAAGGTATGCTAATCAGTGAAATCACCTGGTGCACGTAGCCATGATTTAAAATTCAACCCTAGAAAAATCTTCAGATTGTGTCAAAATACACTGCTTCTAAAAAACAAAAAACAAAACGCTTTGATGTGTCCTTTCATTATAGAAGGCAATGCTTTTTACAATTATTTCAAGCACCATTTCTTCAACTAATAATCCCATTGTTCTCTGTGAAAGATCAGGCACATCCCTGGAAAAGAATTAAGTGTGATTAATAAATAATTCCACTAAACCCAAATAAACACCCTGAATGTATGCAAATGAACATGATAGTCCCTAGTGATGTGTATGTTTAAAGTCAAACTCACAAGCATGGGTGACCGTGCCTTCTCCTCACTGGGCCCCCAGCTGTGGAATCAGCTCCCAGGACCACTCAGGGCTACAGACTCTTTTGACGTTTTTAAATCAAAACTCAAAACCCACTTATTTATTTTAGCTTTCCCCTAGGGTCCTCCCTCTCTTTACACGTGTTATGTTTTTATGTTTTTATCCTTTTATCTTTTTATTCTTTTAGTAGCTATTTCTTTATATATTTTTTATTTTTCCCTGTTTGATTGCTTGATTGTTTTTATCATGCATCTGTAAAGCACCTCGTGAAGTCCTTGGATTTTAAAGTGTGCTATATAAATTGAATTTATTATTATTATTATTATTATTATTATTATTATTATTATTATTATTAAAGATTTGTTTAAAGATTTTCACACTAAACTCACTAAACATACATGACTGAGTGGGTGACTGACTCACTGACTGACTGTACTGACTTTTCCATCTCATGACCCCGGCAGGACCGCTGGTCCAGTGCCGTGGTGAAAACAGTGACCAATGGGGCTGTGGGCCGATTTACATTTACCATTTGTAATCTCAGCTGTGATACCATGTGGAAAGCTTGACAGTAATCATTACATAGAACAAATAGGCCTGAGCAAATAAGAGGTGGAGATACCAAATAAACATGTCAAAGTTCAGTTGCCCTCATCAGTCTTAAAAAGGAGACATCTCCCCTCGTCAGTCTGTGGTTTAGTGTCTTTGGTTGAGGAGGAGGTAAACTCGAACTTGGTCAAAGTAAGTAATTTTATTAGGATTGAGAAGCCTTTACAGTATTTATTTCAGCCTTGCAATGCATGATTATTAATGATTTGCCATAGACCTATTATGTTTGACATTAATTTGAGATGTAGTTCAGCTTTGAGGCTGAATAGGAAAATTATGACCATCTGCCAAGTGTTTAAATTGTAAAGAGGAAAACAATTCAACTAACTGAATTCTTAAGATGTCCTGAGTTGCAATGAATGTTGTGATTTCAAATACACATGATCTCATTCTAACATCATTCTGAAAAGTAACTGCATGTATAAAGGTCAGTGTTTGCTATAGCAAAATGACCAATAGTGCACTTTTGAACTTTTGTCTTAGTTCACCATGATGCGTGCAGCCTTGGGGATCTGGATCTTATCAGCAGTGGTCTGCTTGGGGAGAGGCGATCACCATGGACATCACCATGAAGATCATGCCCACTCACATTCGCATGTCAAAGGTCATGAGCACCGCACTGAATCTGACAACAGTGTCAGCCACGTCTCACTGGTGACTTCAGCCAACAAAGACTTTGCTTACCGCCTGTACAAGAAGTTAGCAGCTCAGGCAGACTCACAGGGCAAGAACATCTTCTTCTCACCAATAAGTGTGACCACTGCCCTGGCTGCCTTGTCTGTGGGGGCTCGGGAGAAGACCCACCAGCAGCTTTTTGAGGGTCTGGGCTTCAACAGCTCTCTACTGACACAGGCTGACGTAGATCAGGCCTTTCATACGCTCCTGTCCAGGTCTAACACAACGTCTCAAGACGACATGAGTGCAGGAACTGCTGTGTTCGTGCATGACACATTTAAGCCACGGCCTGAGTTCCTGGAGGTTCTGAAGCAGTCATACTTTGCAGATGGGTTCACTGTTGACTTCACCAAAGCCACAGAGAGTGCTGATACCATCAATAGGTACGTCGGGGAGAAGACCAGTGGGAAGATTGACAAGCTAGTCGAAAACCTGGATCCTAGCACAATTATGTATCTCATCAGCTACATTTACTACAAAGGTAAGAGGTTATATGAGATTCGATGTGGTGTGTGGACTATCTCTATCTCCCTATCATTTTCAGATTCCTCCTATAAGATGCACTCTCTTTAGAAATGTATTATATGAACCATAATTTCCTTCTTCCATAATAAGCAATCATTTCTGTCAAATAGGAAAGTGGGAGACTCCATTCGACCCCACGGACACCAGGGAGGCAGACTTCCATATTGATGAGCAGAACAAGGTTCAAATCGAAATGCCTATCCAGAATTGCTAGCAATCACTGCCTTACACCTCCCATCACCTTCAATAGACCGCACCATGTTTGACCATGTTTTTATGTCTCCGCCGGTGATAGGCATTATGTTTTCGGGTTGTCTGGCCATACATACTGTAGGTCCGTCCGTCTGCCCATCCATCCCATGCTCGTTAACGCAATATCTCAGGAACGCCTTCAGATAATTTCTTCAAATTTGTCTGTTTGGGACGGCGCTATGTAAAATGGGCCATAGCTAGGGATAGGAAGGTCGTAGAGAGTCAGGGTTCGTGGCTAGGGGGATGTGAGTGGTGGGAGGGGGTTGGGGGGGGTCAAGGAATGGGGTGGGGCTGGTGACAATGTGAGTAGGAAGGTCGTAGAGAGTCGGGATTGGAGGGGTGGGTTGGGGGAGTGGCTAATGGGATGTGGGTGGGGGGCATGGTAAATAAGGAGCCAGGCTAGGGATATGACAGTCGTAGAGAGTCGGGGTTCGAGGGCTGGGTAGGGCGAGTGGCTAGGGGGATGTGGGTGGTGGGAGGGAAGGGTTAGGGTAGGACAATTTTCCATGTTAAAATCGATTAGCCGTGTTGTTGAGGTACCGTACCCCTAAACATCGCCTAAAGTGCCATAAGCCTGAATGACCCACTGTGGTGTGGGCTTCAAGGTTTTATGAGTCTGGACAGACATGGATGTAGACTGCAACTTGACTTGTTGGTGGAAGCATACAACCACGTGGTGGTTATTTCTAGTTATATCCTTGATACTGTTTATCTTTTCCGTGCAAGACACCACGTAATGCTCAAATTGTCATCTGCTAGGTTCGAGTCCAGATGATGAATCTGGAGGAGACATTTAGTGTCTACTATGACCAGGAGATTAACACATCAGTCCTCCGCCTACCCTTCAACAACTCCATCTCCATGCTGCTGTTGCTGCCTGACAGGGATTTGGCTGGGTTGGAGGACGTCATCTGCCAGAACCACATCACCAAATGGCTGAAGTGGATGAAGCCCAGGTTAAAAGAGCGTAGTGTCTACAAGTGAAAATCAAGCTTGTGCTGGAGAACACTATTGTAACAGTATTGTCCTCTAGTCTATACCATCAATCTGATGTACCGTACATTAAGTTGTGGTTGGTGTCTAAGGAACAATATTTAGTGATTGGTTAGGTGAAATGTCCTCCCCTATTTAAGATATATTAATAATTTCCATGATTACTGGTCCTACACCTACAGTATATTTCTCCATTTCATTTTTAGGGAAAACAATGTATTTCTTCCCAAGTTCTCCATCAAGACCTCCTACTCCCTGAAGGATGTGTTGAGTAAAATGGGAATGACAGACATGTTTGGTGCTACAGCAGATTTAAGTGGTATTTCAGAGGGGCAGCAACTGACTATCTCAGAGGTAAGGATAGATAGCTAGTAATTTTCTGACACTCTCTTCTATCTATTGTATTTTTATTTTTATTTCTTTTCCCCCATGATGTTACTATTGGAAAATGAAATAATTGTAGGATGAATGCAAATGCACAACTGTAAGGTTGAAAATGATTGCAAAATGAATGTAATGATAGTTTTGTGTAATGTTTTTCTGCGTTGGACCCCAGGAAGACTAGCTTTTGCCATTGCAAAAGCTAATGGGGATCCTAATAAATAAAGAAATAAACAAAACAGCTATAGGGTTCAGATTATATCTGAATATCAATTAATGGTAAATATTATTGCACACATCTTTCCTTCTTTCTATTCCATCCTTCATCTCACTGTGCTGTCTGTCCTTCTGCAGGTTGTGCACCAAGCCAGTTTGGATGTGGATGAGGCTGGAGCCACCGCTGCAGCGGCTACAGGGGTTGGCATTATGCTTTTGTCCTTCCGTCGAGTCCCTGTCTTGCGGTTTGACCGTCCATTTATGGTCCTTATAATCGAACCCACCAGAGAGAACATCCTCTTCATGGGCAAGATTGTCAACCCAAATATCTGAAGAAAACACCTTGTACTCACTCAAACTCAAGCTGTTACATGAGATATTAAATCTTTGCAAAAATGTTCTGTGTTCCTTGATTTTAAGTGCAAACATTTTTTTCTTTATTTTACCTATTATATATTTTTTAAGGTAACATAAAGCAAGGTTAAAAAATAGTAGGCTACGGCTAATCCTCCCAAAGAATTCTCCATAACCATACCCTTTGGGAGGGTGGTGGGTATATTGCTATCATCAGCACAACCTTTTTGTAAACAACCCCTATTTTTCTGCCATATTTTGCAATATGGGAGGGACCTATAACCTCATGGCTGCTCATAACTAGAACATAATGTTGCATTATCAATACAGAATGATACAGCCATGAATCAACATGAATAGTTTGTTGTTTAAGCAAAGCCAATTTAAATATATTTAATTTGTTGGGGTGTCCCATATTACAAATAGTCTGCTTTCCAATATTATGGAAGGTGTTGGGATAAAAACATTTCTAAATTCCTTGTCAAACAAACCCACAAACCTAACCTAGCCACCCACGCACGCACACACACACGCACGCACGCACGCACGCACGCACGCACGCACGCACGCACGCACGCACGCACGCACACACACACACACACACACACACACACACACACACACACACACACACACACACACACACACACACACACACACACACACACACACACACACACGCACGATTTTTGAACATGTGCTCGATTACTTTTCCTGAATGGAAAGCGCTTTCTAAATGTATCGTGTTTCGATTGGACGGGTCTGAGTTGCTTTCAAACATGGCTGAAACAACAGGGGAGGGAGCGCAAAATGGACCTTATTATTTTCACAAAGAAAGAATAAAATATGCCCCAGAGGAGGAGGCAAAGCTGGAAAGGCAGCATTTCTGGAAAGTAATCGATGCGTTTAGATATTACAGGTAGGGTATACAAAAAAACACAATAATAATACAGTGCATCAAACAAAGTAGCTAACGGTAGAAGCCAGAGCCAACTAGCTAGCATTGTTAGCGTGCCTTTGAACGTTGGAAGCTAACGACGTAATATAACAACAGTAGCATAATCAGAGACAGACAACGTTAGCCAATGTATACAAGTTTCGCGTTTGTTGGAGGGGATTCACCCCGGTCAGACAGATAGGTTAGGTAACGTTAGACCTAGCCAGAGGCCAGAGCATTCATTGATTTAGCCTTTTTTCTTCAATTTGGTTTTTACGATTTTAACAGGTTCCTTTGGCATTAACGTATTCTAACGTTAGCTTCACTAACGTTACTGTTCTTCACTTCTTTTGACCGTAGTCCAACCTTTCTCCCTGAGACCTCTTTCACAGTTCACAAGCTTTTTATATCACCTTCTAATCCAATGCTGTAGCAGTGGTTCCCAAAAGTGCAGTCCAGGGCCCCCAGGAGTCCTCCTAGGGACTGTCAAATGTCATTTCCCAAGTTCGTATAAACTGTTGGCTAAATCAGGCCTAACAGCAAAAAATGAAACAAATTAAAGTCCTGGAATACCTTGAAACTAGCCCCCTTTTTAAACAAGGTGCTTAATAGCCCTTGCATTTCAAATGAACCACATAACACTGTCACCATCTTATATTTTGACCAAAGTTGATATTAAAAAGATCTTTAAAAAGTATTAAATGTAACTGTTTATACTTGTAGACACCATTTTACCACTGCACATATTATTCACAGGATTGAGAGTAAAATTGACTTGTTAAAGACATAATCTGTAATATAATGCCAATTTGATGCCCCCAAATAATTCATTTTCAAATTTACATTTGAAAATTAATTATTTGCTTTGCGTGAAATTCTTGAAAATGAAAAAAAAAAGTAATTGGAAAAAGTACTTGAAAGTCCTTGAATTTCATTTGTAATGTCTGTATGAACCCTGCAGTCTGTTGTATATCTAGTTGGAGGGGCCTTGACATGAAAAAGTTGGTGATCCCCTGGTCTAACCTGTGGTTGTTCCTGTCAGAGTCCATGTCCAGGAGCAGGTGAATCGTGCAGAGCGCCAGTTTCTGAGCCTACCGCAGCACCACCAGATTTTGCTCCCAAGTGTCCTGCCCAACCTGACCCGCATCAGTCAATGTGTGGACCACAACCAGGAGGTGCTGCAGGGCATTGTCTTCAACTGCATCGACATGTTTGAGAACATGGAGTATGGTGAGAGGGTAAGGCTGATTATTACGGGAATGTGCTCACTGACAGACACAGATATGTTGGCTTTGGTTTTCCGTTTTGCGGAAATCATATGGCTCTAGCCCAATAAATAAACTTGACTTGACATATGCCATATGTCATGGCCCTCAAACAAAATATTGTCAGGAGTTGAAAGGTTAGAGAAATGGGCTTATGACTGGAAGGATGTCAGTTTTAATCTTTGGACTGACTGGGAAAACAGAGGTGGGCAAAGTGAATGACAACATTCTCCCCTCTCTCAACAAGGCACCTAACCCCCATCTACTCCAGTCGAGCTGCTCAACAACAATAGATGGCTGTGGTTGTACCGGGCAGCTCCCCCTAGTGTGAATGTGTGTAACTTGGTTAAATAAAATAAAAGTATACATATATATAAGTACTTCTGTTGTATACTAAAATAAAAGTACAGTTTGATAGTTTGTAATATATTCAAGAGGAATTTAGTTTGTGCTGTCTCCCTCTCTTCATCCTCCAGGAGGATCCAAGGAAGGTGCGTCCAGCCTCTACGTTTGACATGGACAAGCTTAAGTCCACCCTCAAGCAGTTTGTTCGAGACTGGAGTGAGACGGGCCGGGCTGAGAGGGAGTCCTGCTACGGGCCCCTCATCCAAGAGATCCAGAGACTCTTCCCCAGTGACCAATAGTGAGAGAACACACATGTGCCATATATATAGCTTGCCTAGGCATACACAGAACAGTTTGCCAGACAGAAGGACAGACACATAATGTAGATACCTAATGTACCTAATGATAGAAACAAATAGTCACTCACCTTTGCCATGTGCCATATGGTAGTATAAAAGCATTGTAATAATGACAATAATCATGTGACTTAAAACATGTTTTCTATGTGATATGTGCACTTTATTATGTCAGTGATGTGTCTAAGGTGAGCGTGCTGGTTCCGGGAGCTGGGCTTGGCCGTCTATCATGGGAGATCGCTCGGCTGGGCTATATTTGCCAGGGCAACGAATGGAGCTTCTTCATGCTCTTCTCTTCAAACTTTGTTCTTAATAGGTACCTTATACACTCACACTAATACTCATACAACTCCAGCTACCTTGCACATCACTTACACCTTATTTACACCTGGTTTTTAAATGCGACCTCCTGTATCCGGATAAGTTATCTGGATACTGGTTGCATTTTAAAAACAGGTGTAAATGGAGTGTAAAAGACTGTGAGCCAGGCTAGCTCCAGATGTGGTCAGGAAGATCTGATCACATCCTAATCATGATGCATTTACACCTTGCAATTGCATTAGCATGCATTTTTCCTTAACCAGATAACATCCAGATAAGGTATCCGGATACAGGTCACATTTAAAAACCAGGTGTAAATGGGGTGTCTGGGACTTATCATGTTCCTTTGCATACATTCTTACAGACTATGTATTGCTTGTGATAGAGCTATTAATTGAAACCAAATATTGAAAAACTGAACTTTAAACAAGCAAATAGAAGTCTGATTTTAAAAGTTCAGATTCAAATGCCCACATTAATTTTCACTGATTGCATAAAATTTCAGAACACATAATTCGGCACAAATCTCATCCCCTACTCTCCACACTACCACTCACATCCACTTGCCCTCAACTTTGGACTGCTCCGTTCAGGTGTGAGATGGTGAACTCTCTGACCCTGTACCCCTGGATCCACCAGTTTAGCAACAACAAGAAATCATGTGACCAGACACGGGCTATCAGCTTCCCCGATGTCAACCCTCAGAGCTTGCCGCCAAATGCAGACTTTTCCATGGTAGCAGGAGATTTCCTGGAGGTCTACACTGAGCCTGGTCAGTATTTAAAAGCTGTGTGTATCTTTGTAGTGTGCCTGACCAGTGACTGGTAGACAGTCAAATTGGTTTGTTACTGGAGGATGCTGTTTTAAACACTGTAGTCAACCTTTTATATTCATTTAGTAAAGCATTGCATACATGTTATAGTATATTTTCTGTCTCTCTCAGACTCCTGGGACTGCGTGGCTACCTGCTTCTTTATTGATACAGCTCACAATGTCATAGACTATGTGGAGACCATCTGGAAGATTCTCAAGCCTGGTGGGGTGTGGATCAACCTAGGTGAGTTAGTCCGTGGAAAATAGGTACAGTTATATAACTGTTAAGGAGCAAAATGGCAAACAAAATTCTCTCAATGAGTAAATAATAAAAACTGCATATTAAAGATGCAATATGTACACTTCTGTAAGATTATTACATTAAATTATCTAAAAATGAGTAGACTTTGGTCATACACTTTTTGTTGTTGTCTACTTACATTATCTTAAATGTTTCCAACGATGTCCCAAACCAGAGGAATCCTTAATTATATTCAAAGACACGGAGCGTTTCACATGATCGCATGTAGATGACCTCATCGCCTCTTTCCCGAAAACACTGATAGGAACGAAGGAGAAACGTTCCAAGACTGAAGGAGGAGCGGGGACACAAAACACCAACGCACCGCTCGTGCTCATTTTACATGAAAATTACATACTGCACGTTGAAAAGACAAATAACTTTGCAATATGCAGTTTTTATTTACTCATTGAGAGAATTTTGTTTGCCATTTTGCTCCTTTGTATTATACTGTCCATCACTATAGACCCATACCTACTAGCAAAATATCCTCTTTGTCACAGCAAATAGAAACAATAAACATTCCCCCTCTGATATAGAACATATAAATCACATTTGGCTGTTAATTTCCATTCTGCATCACCCTCCCAAACACTGTTAGTTATCATCATTTTGGGATGTTCATTCCAGGTTCAAGTATTGAAGTGTTGTAATTTACTTCTTTGCTGTCCCATTTTCTCTCAACCTGCCTTGTCTACTAAAAGTTAATGATTCCCAGAATGACTGTGTCGACACTACCCAGAGAAAGGGGTTCTCTGTGCTGTGCATGTGTTGGTGGAGAGTGATAGTGACAAGTTTTTCCAGTCGTGAATAAGTGAGGGTGGGACAGAGCAGTGGGGTGGTGAACCTGTTTTTCCAAATTACTATATATATATATATATCTATATATATATATATATATAATATATATTTATATTTATTTCCAGTGATAAAACTCCATTGTCGCTGTGCTGGAAATGTTTTGATGTGACCTTTGACTTCAGCATAGATTTAAAAATGTGTGGTATTTCCTCCCGAAGGTCTCGAAATGAACAGTATGTATGTAGTAGCAGTATGTCCAAAGGTTTAACTGCTCTTGTGTTTCACCAGGCCCACTGCTGTACCACTTTGAGAACATGGCCAATGAGCTCTCAGTTGAACTGAGCTATGAAGACATCAGAGCAGCTATCATTAAATATGGCTTCCACATGGAGGTAAATATGAGTTAATAATACAATACAATGCTCTGTTACTCAGCATTGGAGCAGTAAAAGTACCTCCTCTCCTGATGCGATAAAACTGAGGGAATCATCATCTTCCATCCTTGCTCAACCTGTATATTATTAACACTTGAAACTTATCTGAATTATGTATTGTGCATTGTTCTCTTTTGCCTCTAAACTGTAAAAACACGTCTCACAAAATGTTGATGGTACTCCCGCCCATCTCTACTGAATAACATTACAAACACATAGGAGTAGTTCATATTTCACTTCTTCACATCTTCAATCTTTTATTTGCATTGATGTCTGAAACAAAGCATCCATGTGTGTCCCACAGGTGGAGAGGGAGTCAGTTCAGACAACCTACACAGAGAATGCCCGCTCTATGTTACGATACCTTTATGACTGTGTCTTCTTCGTGGCACGGAAACCCGCACATCTGTACGGCAACGGTCATAAACACGGCCAACCACAGAACTCACCGCCAGCGGCCAAGTCGCCACGGCGAGAGCCTGACAGCCTGACGTGACAGGAAGTCATTAGACGGCTAAGCTTACAGGAGAGCGACAATTGTCTGAGAGAAGATAAGATTGACAAGAAGAAAAGAAAATGGACACACAACCAAAAGACAATGGACATCATGTTTTTTTCCGGTCATGCTCGTGTTTTTTTTAAATGATGCATCTCATGGAGAAACTTGCAGTAGTCTACAAACCCTCTTTTTTGGGGGGGCAGGCTAGACACCTGCTAATGACTCAGATGATGGGTCTCATGAACGACACTACAGTGTTATCTTTCAGCTGAAAAACGTACAATGTGTAAGGTCCTTCTGCCTCCGCGGAGAAGCCCTGTCTGTGCATGAAACCTGGTGAGCCTAAATATATTCCTGACACCCAGTGGTGGAAATGGCTAGGTTTTACTGTGGGAACACTACTTAGGCAGGGTGGGGGGGGGGCGGGCGCGTTCCATGACTCCCAATACCCCCCTGGGAGGCATAGGCTATTATTTCTGTTAAAAATGAAGAGCTGAATGCTTGATGGTTTTTTCTTACTTAATGATTTCACTCATTACCATTAGAGCTACAGAAAAATGTCTTACAAAAGTTACTTCAATACGATTGCCGAGATCTACTGATTATTTCCCCTTGATTTTATTCATGACAGACTTGATGACACATTGACATTGACACTGCTTATTCAGCTTCATGCTACCCCCTCTCCACTGCAGTGCAAATATTTTTTTTAAGGGGAACCTGAGGAGGAATGCCATTCCCCCTCTCGTTCTCGTTGTTCCCCCTCAACATTTACTCTGGGGGACTCTGTACCCCCCCCCCCCGCCCCCCCCGCCAGTTCCACCACTGCTGACACCTGGCTTAGTGGCTTTTGAGTGTCAGCTACAAGCCAGGAAGCCTCTTTTAGCTCCATAAGGCCTGCAGTCTTGTTGATTCTCATCTCCATTGACTTTCACTGCCTGAGAATGAGTGTGAGCGCAATGGGAGTGTGTGATCACTTATTTACATATGAAATGTCCCCCCCCCCCCCCCCCCCACACACACAAATTCAATGCCGCTAAAACACTCAATTGCATTGATCAACAGACCGCATTGGACATTTAACTTATCTTAGACTTTGTAGCTCTACACAAGATCTAAAATATTCACAAAATGTTGAGAAAGTTGGAAATGATGTCAGAAATAAGTTGTTTTAAAGTTACTGTATGATTACACATACGTTTCATCTATTTAAAGTGGTTTATACTAACGCTTCAATAAAGGCAATGATTTTCAAAAAAAATCTGAGAGATTGACTATTTTGTATCATTCATGTCACTGGAGTAGGTGGCGCTTTACTTTACACCTGAAGCCACTTCTTCACGTTGTAAAGTCTTCAAGATCAAACCATAGTAGCCCATTTATTCAATATTTTTTTCTGAAAGGCTGCCACAGGAAGAACCATAGAGGGAAGAGCAGAGGCTTCCTGTTGGACGTGGCCGGGGACAGACCGCGAAACTGCTCTGATTAGTCGAGAAGGGTCCAGCACGCCCTCCAAGTACAGAGCACGCCCACTATCATCTAGTTTCCTAAAAGCTGTTTCATCTTTAAAAAATGAACACCTCACCCTATAATATCAAACGCTACATTTTTCTCTCACCTTTAGTGCTATTTATCCATCTATATCGCTTTGTGAATAGCTTGTTTAAAATATGCCATAATTTTGTTTGTTTGAGGTGGTCTTTGGATAGAGGGATTCGCCTATGGGCGTGCTCTGTACTTAGGGGGCGTGCTCTGTACTGGCCCCGGCTGGAGCTGGATAATATTCGAGAGGGCAGCTAGAACGCTTTGCAAGCTTTTGAGAAAACTCAGACAAGTGAGTCTGGGTGACAGTATGGCCAATGTTATGAATTGAAGTTTGGGAGGAAATAGTTTCTTTTATATTTTAGTTGTGTATAATTTGTAGTATGAACTACTAGAATTCAGTAGGTGGCGGTAATGCACTAGAATGGTTGTTAACCATGTTGCCAACCGCCATGTTCTTTGATAAAACCAAAGAGCGTGGAAGGAAAGAGACGACACTCCGGCCATTTTTGGAAACAGAATGCGCCTCGCAGTGGTCAGCTGCGGTAGCGCTGGCCCCTATAATCAGCCTCTCTAAACAGTAACTCAACGGGAGTTGAACCTCGGGTCGTTTTCATTAGGTATTTATCTTGAAAAAACTAAACAAAGAAAACGAAAAATTTTGCTTAGTTTCCACAATATGGTTGTTGTTTTACATCCCTGCACTGCACCACTTCAATCAAGATTTGCAGTACGCCCGGAAAATATGCGAATCCCCAAAGTTTAGAGTGTTCTCCCGTTGAGTTACTGTTTAGAGAGGCTGATTATAGGGGCCAGCGCTACCGCAGCTGACCACTGCGAGCCTGTGCGAGGTTCTTTTGGCGCTGTCACGCTTCCAAAAAAAAAAAATGGCGGAGGCTGCTGGGCGCTGATGTTGCAATGGGGTAATATGGAGCTGTCATTTCTTTCCATAAAAGTTCTTTGATAAAACTCAATAGAAGAAGAAGAAGAAGAAGAAGAAGAACGCTTTGCAGCAGTTGTGCTGTAAGTTTTGCTTTACGACCAGTGGTATGTGCGCAGCAGGGAAGTAGCGGATGTAAAAAGCTAATCATATCTATCGACGTAAAAGTAATCCTTCGTAATCTTCTTGGTGTATCGTACAGTGATACCGTTTGTATTCATGACAAAGAGACGTGCCGAGGACACATTGTTTCACGACGCCCCCTCCAAAAGGTGTTATCGTTCACTGTGCAGTGTTGTTGACACGCAGCTCGAAAGCATGGCTGCAACCGGGGGCGTGAATCCGCCATCGCTACTAGCTTTGTTGGGCAGTCGCTGCAGAAAGAGATCGCACTACTTCGACGACCGAGAGGAACAACAACAACAACACGCATCTCTTCATCGCAAAATGACACATTGCGACCCTAGGAAGCACGTCGCAGAGACTGGTTCCTCGGTGCAGACTTCTGGAAGTTTCCAGGATCGTCGCACCTCCACTACACTCCCAAACTCCAAGAAACGACCCCGAGAAGATGGCGTGGCTACACAGACTGCTATTCCCAAATCTGGCGAGGATGTAAGTGAACGGTAGTATGAAGTTACACGCAATGTGTTTTGTCTAACGTTACAACGTGTGCAGTGGCGACCAGTATGGTCTGAACCTGATGCAATAGCAGTGAGCGTCCATAAGATGTCACCCATTACATGCTGTAAATGTACTGTGTATTTGCATCTGAAATGCCGTCAAAGCAGCATTGGATGATCCTCCCTGCCAAAATCTCAATAAAGAGAATAAAACGTGCATTTGGCTATATAACTGGTGTAGCTCTGCGGGTGAAATCTTGCTCTAAATCTAATACTGCCAAGGTCTGTTTGATTCCCACAAATGTTAACTGTTCAAGGTGCTTTGGATCTTTCTCTTGTATTGAGGTTTTCCACAGGGCTTATCTCTTTCTCTCTTTCTACCTTTAGGCTGATGATGACAGCAGCAACAACAACGACTGCACTTACAACTCTTTTCAGTACTGGAGGGTCCCCCTGCCAGAGCTTGACCTCTCCCTTCTAGAGGATGCCAACAATCAATCAGAACCAAGAGAAATGTCAAAGGGCAAAGTCTCAATTTCTGACGCCATGGAAACATGAAGATGACGGGGGCAGGGGAGTCAGATAGTTTCTGCCGTGATGCTCAGTAGACAAGAGCTGTGATGAAATATGATATATTTCAGCACAAACCCATGGGCAACATTTTAGGTTGCTGCCTATAATTGCATACAGGTGAGAGAAGCAATGACCTGAAGTCATCGACTGCGTTAGCAGCCATATCAGATAGAGAGGCAAAGTGGAACGTCACTTCCTGCTTCAGCACTACCAGTGATTTTCATCCGCCATTTATCTTCCCATAGACATTTCGTAAAATGCTTATAAAATAGTTGTACTCGAACCAAACGGTTCAACTAACGCTATAATCGGGAGACCATAGAACATTTCACTCGGACCAAAACTTTAAAAAACAACATTGATTTTTTTTTTCTTTAAACCTGCATTTTTTAAATGTTTTGTTCCCAGTGAAATGTTATGCAATCTCTCCTGTTTCTAAATATATCTGTACCGTTTGGTTTGAACCAGTAAAACTATTTTATACGCATTTTACGAAATGTGTATGGGAAAATAAATGGCGGATGAAAATCTCTGGTACAGTGCTGAAGCAGGCGGTCACTTTGCCTCTGTCTCTATTGATATGAGCCCCTGCTAAACACCTACAGTATACATAAAGTATGATCTTATTGCAGTGAAGGCAACCTTAACCTGTACCTTAATAAGGTTCTTACACTGGAAGCCACTAGGTCTTTGACAAATTTAACTCTAAACCTAATTTCTTATTTTCCATTCTCACCATCCATTTAAAAATTTAAGATTATTCTTTATTTCATTTTTTCTTTCATCTATTTTTTAGCAGGTTCCTTATAACATTGGTTCTCAAACTTTTTCATGTCGAGCCTTGATGTGAAAAAGTGACGTCAAGGGCTCCTAAACTGACACTAGACCATGGAAACCCATTTGATAAGATGTATCTGATAAGATTTTTTGCTTAGATGTTTTCTTACAGAAAGTGTATGATGAACCCCATGACCATGAGACACTAGTACTGAATGGTCTGAAGCAGCCATTCCCAACCTGTGGCCCGAGGCCCACTGGTGGGCCACGAAGGTATTGCAAGTGGGCCGCCAAATAATTTGAAAAACATTACGATCTTTGTGAGAAAAAAATTACTCAACTATGAAAATGCATTTCTCCATTGTTGAATATTTAATTTGTAAGACAGTATTGCAGACAGCCCCTTACTTTTAGTTTGATTTCTCTGTGGTGCGGATGGAAAGCTCCTTTTATCTTTATCGTTAAAATAAAAAGTGCTCTGAGATTTGGCCTCCGTACTGTTTATGGTCGGATATGGACAACCAACATTTTTGAGATTTTCAAGTGGGCCTTGAGTCAGAAAAGGTTGGGAACCGCTGGTCTGAAGGCTTTTAAAGCCCAAGGAGTAGCCTACCTAATTTTGTAAATAAACAAGACGTGGTCTGAGCTTTGGCTTTTAGCCCAACAGTAAAACGGACAGGTTTTTGGATTGAGTTTGGTGTCAGTGGGCGTAACCCATAAGAGAGCGATCCCCGATCCCCCAGTAAAAACAGCGGAAGTAACTCCAGAGTGTCCCCATCTATGGAATTATAGCTAAAATAAATGATTGCCCTTTTTGCTGGGGACCCCCTGGAACCGCCTCAAGGACACCAGGGGGCCCACTTTGAGAACCACTGCCTTATAATTTGAATATCCCTATCAGAGGCTACAGTTTTGGTATTTCTGTGAAAAGGATTCCAAACAGCCTGCTTCATTATGCGATGATGTGCTGCATTGACTTCCAGTTTTTGTCCCTGCCTTACAAATCGGAAGAAATCAATACAAAAATGCACATTAGAGAAAATCTCAATCATATTCAAGCAACAATTCCTATCCATTTAGCATCATATTCTGATATGTTATGATACACATGCTTTACATTAGATGAGAAAATGTCAGATTAATGCACAGTGAAAATGATCATTAGTTGCAACTTTGGAGCTGTTGGAATGTGGGTTTTTGGTGACTGAACGGCGGTAGGCTGCTGTACTGTTCACTACCATTGTAGTTAGCAGGAGGTGCGCGGGGCTACTTTATGCTGCACGCACAGGGAAGAGAAGGGTATCTTTCTTCTCGTTTTATAGACCCTTCTCACGGGGGGCGGGGGGGGCATTTTGTGTCGAAAAGGCAGGGTAACACAGGCACAAGCAAAACACTAATGAGGGTTTCAAACTTCCATGATTGGAATTTGGAAACCCTCGTTAGTGTTTTGCTTGCACCTGTGTTTATTCTGCTTTTGTTGTGTTGGCGTGTTCCTTTAAACGAATAGTGTAGGTAGAAAAAGGCAAGCTCATCTGCATCGTTCAGCCTCAGCCAGTAATATTAGGCTACCTTCTGGTGTTGTGAGTGGAAATTATTGATTGTTTATTGATTGATAGCTGTGCAACTGTTGTAGGTCTAATTATGTGGATATGTGGTGGAGTTTGAGTTTTTCTGGAAAATAAGAGACGTTTCAAATGCATCTCATGAAAAGCTGTAGCCCAAGTGTATGTTGATGTATTAGCACAGAGCATTTTGCATTCCTGCCATGTTACTTGTTACTAACACCTGAGCTCCTGTGTCAGTGTCACAGGTTCAGATTTTCTTTCTGCAAATAAAATGTTCTTTATTCTCTCAAGTAAGTGCATGCTTTTTTGTGATTAATGAACATGTTGGTGTGTGTGCACTCATGAGTCTTGGTAGCTTTGTATGGTACTGAGAGAGAGAGAGAAAACAAGGACTTGATTAGTTTTGAGGCAAGAAAGGGCTGCCGCCTTCCTCCACTGGTGGGAGAATGTGCACTTGATATGGGCCAGTTGCTGAGAAAAGGCTGATGGTCCAACACCAACCTACACTGCCACAGAGCAAGCCTCTAGGTCCCACTATATCTAGCCTCTCTAGACCTTGTGTGAGATTGTGTGTGTTAAGCCAGGGCATCTAAAAAACACAAAAATCAAATCCCTGAGTGTTTAGGGTCTACTTTTCTACTATTTTTTGTGAACACCTGACCAGTAGCTACCTCATAGTAAACTTGGAGACAGTAATTAATTAAGTTCACATAATTAATCAATCACACATAACATGAATTCTGAACGCACTACATAAGAAATGGATGAAAAGTTATTGGTGGGTAGTTACTTTAGCATGGTCCCACGCAGGCAGAGCTGCTGGCCCATCATCCCTCCTGCCTGCCCAGCCCTCCACATCCAAACACTCCCACGCCTCCCTGCCCGGGCAGAATAATCCCGGCTATTCATCTTCCCACTGTTGACAGCACAGGAGAGGAAGGAAACAGTCCTGAGTGTGTTTGAAGGAGGGGTCATGAACTCCTCAAGGTCCCTTGAAAAGAATCTGCCTGCCCTTTGGACCACGGGCTGATAACAGGCCTAGCTGTCCTTGACATGAGGGTGTGTGGGGTTTGATTTAGGCTCGCTGTAGTGTGGGCTAAAAACGTTCATTTACATGTGCTCAAGTATCCCTGCAGCAACATGGTAAGTTTCACCATTTTCTCTATTTATAAAACAAAACAAAACATAACGTCACTCACTCACTGTTTTAAACGAGAACAATATCATTTGGTAGTTAAGTAACGTTATGGTTTAATTACCACGGGTTGTTGACAACCTCTTAACAACTTTACGGCACGTTTAACGTGGTTTGTCATTAGCTTGCAAATGTTAGCAAGGATTGGTTGGTCGTGCGTCTGTGTGTCATTTTGGTCAATCAACGTCGTTAGCTGCACAACATTTTTAAGTTTTGCTGCATGGTCTAGCGTCTTTAATCAAATGAATATATTATGGCGTCAACAACAATGTTCCGTAGCAACGCGAGTTGGACGGGAGAAAATCTTGCATGGTTCAGCAATCGGGATGGAAATCTCTCTCTCTCTCTCTCTCTCTCTCTCTCTCTCTCTCTCTCTCACTCACTCACTCACTCACTCACACACACACACACACACACACACACACACACACACACACACACACACACACACACACACACACACACACACACACACACAGTATTGTACACAGTACACACACCACACGCTACTTGATATTATTTACAATCTAATATTCTGCCTGAAAAGTATGATTTGATAATAAGGTAACAGTGGAGGGCAGGGCAATAACTCATTTTGCCCACAATCTTATTCATGGTAGAGTTAATGAAATGTGTGGTTAGTGTTGGTTGTTTATGATGATCACCGACCATAGGTCATAATTTATCCACTGTCTGATACATCACTACATTGCTGATAAAACTAAAATTGCCACAGTGTGGGGCACAATAGTACATTGTATTGTCTATAAGGGATATAGTTTTCCCAAAACACTATGCACTAAATTAGCTACATACAGTGTACAACCCTGTTTGGTGTTGACACAGTCCGAGCCAGGGAGACTGAACCATGTGTACCAAATCACAGGAAACGGATATCTGTGTATGTTTCCTACCAACAACAATGCTGTACTCTGTGGGGCCATTGTTAATGTCTGCAGCAGGACCATGACAGGGGAAGCATGAAGTTCACTCAGGAGAGAGGCGACTAGGTTGAATGCACAATGAATATTTTTATTGATAAAAACGGAAATAAAGTTTGGTGTGTAGGCTCCATGATGACACGCCTCCCAAGATGAAGTTAGGAGGGCGTCAGGACTCAGGAATGTGATAGAATTTGGATCAACCTTCCCCCGGGAATCCCTCTAGGGCTATGATGTCGGTGGTGGCAGGGCTGGAGGAGAAGGGGCAAAACAGCTGGAATGACGGCGACTGAAAAGCGGTGGTTAGCGGTGATTAGATAGAGAGAAGTTTGAATGAAACTAGAGAGAGAGAGGGGGGCGGTGTGTTAAGTAGTCTTCCTGTACATTACGTAATACTTCACTAAAGACTGCTGTGTGAGGTTGAAGGAGAGTTTGCTGTTACGCCGCACATCCTGCCAGTGATTTTCAGAAAGCAATCTAGGTTTCTTTGACTGGGAGTGACCTACATTTGCTCCTAGGTCCAGCATCTAACAGCACTGCCATGAGCTGCATTGAAAAGGTCACAGCCAAAGTCTTACAGGAAGACTGACGTTAACAAACGTACTCAGACACCCACAGATGTGTCATCTCATCTATAACTAAACCATTTCTTTTCTCATTTCAGCCACTAAAGTCTTGGATTGAGGAAACCTTCTTCAAGAGAGAGTGTGTGAAGTTTGTCCCTTCCTCTCGGGACCTACACAGGTAAAGTGGAATCAGAATGCATTGATGAATAACATAAACGCTGGCTGTTTTGTGCAGTAGTGCAGTATTATGATAGCGGTAGTGGATGGTTAAAACATTTTTCTGAGAGCAGAAATGTTTGGCATTCCTTCCAGGAATCGAGACCATGTGGTTTGTTTTCTAATGTGTTATTTCTTGTTACAGATGTATTCCAGTATGTCAAGTATGCCAAAGCTTGATCAGGTATGATTTAAAGTGTATGTGTGTGAGTGTGTATGTCTGCCAGTCTGCATGAAGAAAAGTGTCTTTGTTTTGATATACCTGACAGCGAGGAGTTTCACCGGTAGGATGTAGTGCGTTGGAGGATCATGTTATTCCCCCCAGTTCCCCTCTCCCCGGAACAGGCCCCCCGACCAACCAGAGGAGGCGCTAGTGTGGCGACCTGGACTCATACCCCACCGGCCCCCCCACCCACAGATATGGCCAATTTTGTCTCTAGGAACGTCTGACCATGCTGGAAGTACTACTGTCGGGAACTCAGACACGGGGGGGGGGGGGGGGGGGGGCATACATACACATTTGGTGACCAAGGAGGCCCACCTCTGACTGGACTATCTCCAAAATGGCAGGAGGGTGTAAGGATTCAGTGTTGTATTGCATAGAGATGAAAAACATTCAAAGATTAAGGACCACAAGCTGCTCAGAGATTGGCAGGACCTGAACAGATGGAACCATTTACATTTTAAATTGAGCACGATTGGAAGTGCAAGCCCAACATCTCTCACCTCAATCTCTACACATGTCTTTCCATTTCCCAGGTGCTGTTGTGGTCACCTGATGGGGGAGCACTCCTGGCAACATTCATGCCCCCCTACGTCCCTCCATCCTGGTCCTGGGCTGGAAGAGGATTGGTCCATAGAGCTCCACACCAGGGCCAGTCCCACCAATGCCTATGGGACCGTAGACTTCGAGGACAGCGCCACGCGCGTCTGTCGGGCTAAGGTCTGTAAGTCTGCTTTAACGGTATAGTGTGTTTCTAGGCCAAAGGAAAATTTGCTTATTTGCTCAATGAACATGCTACATTTAGATAACTCTAATCCCATTTTCTACAAGGGATTGCTCCCAAAATGAAGGTAAATGTTTCGCTGGTGGCGAACAAGACAGGGGGTTTCGACTTTGATGGATTTGAGCACATTGAATAGAAAGAAAGTTAGTATCTACTTAAAGCAGTAAAAAAAAAGAGACAGACAACCACAGAGAACACATAGGAACCAAGAAGCTCTCAGTCCCAAACAGCTCAGTGTGTATTTCCTCTCCAGTATGTTCGTGTGGCTGTAGACTCAAAGCCAGAGGTGCTGCTCCAGCTGATGCTGAGGGAGTGGCAGATGGAGAGACCCAAGCTACTACTGACTGTCCACGGAGGCTCCGAGAACTTCACCCTGCCCCCTAAAGTCAGGCAGGCCTTCAGCAAGGGGCTGATCACTGCTGCCCTCAGCACAGGCGCCTGGATACTCACTGATGGTGTTAACACTGGTATGGCTACATTTGTATCGACGACACATTTCTGTTGTCAGTTTGTGTCATAAATAATTTGTGTCAGTATTACCTAAATGACCTCGAATCAGTCACAGGTCAGTTTCTGTGTTCACACGAGCAGCATGTCTGTGTCTAATGAGCCTAGGGTCCTAGGGTAGAACTAAAGTTGACCAGTTTTGGTCTTGGCCTGTAAAGTCATCATTCATCTCAATCAACGGCCACTTTGTTTCTCTTTTGAATTTCTGTATATCAACTCAACATGCTGTTATAAATGTAAATGCTATTGTAAATGGTAAACACAGCATCCAGAATCAGTCAAAAGGAAGAAGGAAAAGCACAAGTCCCTTATGGGATTTGGCTGATCATAGGTCTACCTAATTTTAACGGGTTGAGGCGATGTGTGGTTTTAATTGGGTCTAATTGGGTGAGATGCTCTGTGTATTTGTAAGCCGGTTGAATTGCACAGAAGCTTGTGGACGTTGAGGTTGACATAGATGATCTAAAACGTAATTTTCTCTGGTCTGTCCAGGTGTGTCAAAGTATGTTGGGGAGGCAGTGAAAACATTTGGGAGCCCTGACCTCAGGAAGAGAAACACAGTGGGGGTCACACCGTGGGGAGTGATTGACAACAACACTGACCTTATAGGCAGAGATGTGAGTACTAAAATCAATGTACTGTTGAATGAGATTTAAACCTCTGTAACATGGCTTAGTTTGCTCATATGCGACCTGCTTTATCAAAATCAATCTGATGTCGCAACAGCGCATTTGTGGATAAACGTGATTTTATGAAAAGATTGATTTTGGCTGTTTTGGGAGTTTTTAATAAAATAAAGCCTCGGCTTTCATTCTGTGTAAAGATGATTGTGAAATTTGAATGCTAAATATAGTTTTGAAGCTCATAAAGGTAGGGTGACAAAGCAGAACTATGAACTTACTTTGTCAACATGGCTTGCAGCCTTGCATTCCTCATGTTGCCAGATTCACGGTTTTCATGTAACATTCCTTAGAAATGTTATAAATGTAGGACCTAAAACGCTGTTTCTAAAGTTGGTCAGGGTTGTATTGTAGAGTTTTGATATTGGCTTGTTATTTTGGACTCGTTTTGAACATTGGGCTGTTTATGTGTCAGGTTTAATTTGCACTGAGAGGGCTTTGTTGCTGATAACCTGGCAACACATCTCCCTGTCCGTCTCTACTATAGCCGTCTCAAACGGTGAAAATGGGCGTGTGTCAGTTATGAACAACAAGTTGACCATCGTCCACTTTATTGTCTAATCAAAATCCGTGGGAGAATCACGGCAAGGAAGCTTTGGGGATGTGCCCCCTGGTGTGACACTAGCTACCTATACAGGCCTGCTAATGCTGTCTGTGTGTGCGCGTGCAGCCGTGCGCACGCGTGTGTGTGGTCAAACATTGCAAATGTAATGTTATGTTGTTTTTTAATGATTTCTTTATGATTAAATGTCTCAGAATTGACAGGTCACATAATATATTGTGCTTGGCTCCTGCTTGACTCTTGACTTGATTCTCCTTTGCCGTGGTTCAGGTGTTCAGGCCCTACCAGCCGCTGGGGAATCCCTTGAGCAAGAGGGCCTGCCTTAATGGTTTCCACTCCCACTTCCTGTTGGTGGATGATGGAACTCTGGGAAAACATGGCTGCCAGCAAGGCCTCAGGAGGAGGCTGGAGAAACACATCCAGCTGCAGAAGATACACCCTCGTAAGTTGGTGTGTGTGTTTATGCGACACACAGATTGATATGACTGGTATAATTACCCCCCACCCCACCCCTCTCCTCTCCTCTCCTCTCCTCTCCTCTCCTCTCCTCTCCTCTCCTCTCCTCTCCTCTCCTCTCCTCTCCTCTCCTCTCCTCTCCTCTCCTCTCCTCCCCTATCCCCTCCCCTCCCCCCCCCCTATCCTCTCCTCTCCCCTCCCTTCCCCTCCCCTCCCCCATCCTCTCCTCTCCTCCTCGCAGGACTAAACCAAGGAGTGCCAGTGGTGTGCGTGGTAGTGGAGGGAGGCCCGGGCGTTGTGTCCACAGTGTTGGACTATGTTAGCAGCGTGCCCCCTGTGCCAGTCTTTGTCTTCGAGGGATCAGGCAGAGCTGCTGATCTGCTTGCCTTCTTGCACAAGCAGACAGCTATAGACAGGTACGTACATATGCCTGCCTGTCCTAGGGGTTAGTTCATGATACCTGTTTTACATGTAATAGTGTGCATTGGGACCAACTGCCTTGTTAGTTTGACAGCTTACCAAATTCAATTTGCACGCTGGCTGTTTTAGGCAGCTGGATGCTGACATCCAGGAGGACTTCCTCGTGAGGATTGGGAATGTGTTCGGAGTGGAGAGGACAGAAGCCTCGCACCTCTACACTCTTCTCCTGGAGTGTATGGATCACAGACAGTCTGTAAGTATACCACTGTTTAAATGTGTGTGTTGTGACTGGACACTTGTAGTGCTGCTTACACTATTTCAATATATGTTTGAACGACAGATCACCATCTTCGACTCAGAGTCAGAGGACCAGCAGGCACCAGATGCGGCCATTTTGACCACTACACTCAAAGGTACTTGGTTTCTTGGTTGGTTGTGATAATGATAGTCTAAAGCAGTGGCTCCCAAATTGTGGGCTCCACCTGGTGGTCCGCCACAGCATTGGGGGGGGATGCAAACCGTTTTTACATAATACACATTAACCCTGAGGAGTATGCTTGGGCCGATTTTCGGAAATATTGCGAAATTCGGGAAATATCACGATTTTGATCTACTGTGTGTGTGTGTGTGTGTCTGTGTGTGTGTGTGTGTGTGTGTGTGTGATTGGCTGTTTGTATGATGAATAGGCACCAGAGCCAGTCCTGCAGAGCAGCTGAGCATGGCTCTAGCATGGGACAGAGCTGACATTGCTAACAAACACGTCCTGGTGTACGGACAACACTGGCAGGTGAGACTGACCACCTTCTACTACAGGCTGTGGTTCTATTAAACCTCCACCAAGGGAGTTGGCTGGGAGGTCATGTTTTTACCCCTGTCTGTCTGTCTGTCTGTCTGTCTGTCTGTGTGTGTCTGTCTGTCTGTCTAGTCTGTCTGTCTGTGTGTGCGTGTGGGTGTGGGTCTGTCTGTCTGTCTGTCTGTGTGTGTGTCTGTTTGTCTGCAGGATATATCAAAAAGCTATTAACGGATTTGCACGAAACTTTGTAGAAAACTAGGTCATGGGCCAATTTAGAACTGTTTAACTTTGCATGCCCACTGGCCACAAGGAGGCGTGGCCAATCGCAAAAAAGTGCATAACTTCCAAACGGATTCACGTAACACCACAAAACTTTGTAGAAAGGTTGGTGGAGGTATGCACTCTACCGAGTGCCCTCTGGTTGCATATTGTATATTCTCATTTCTCATCTCATCTCATCATTCTCATTGTTGTGTGATCGTGTTATTATTGTAATCATGTTATCTGCTGTATCCAGGTGGGTTCTTTGGAAAAGGCCATGCTGGATGCTCTAGTGATGGACCGTGTCAGTTTTGTCAAACTGCTGATTGACCACGGCATGACCATGAGCCGGTTCCTCAGCGTGGATCGCCTGGAGGAACTCTATAACACGGTTATTATAACACATGATCATTAACCTGCCTTATCTACTTCTACATTTTGCCTCACATTTACATTAATACTAGGGCTGCACAATTCATCGTATTTTCATCGTCATCACAATATGAACATGCGCAATAAACATATCGCAACGACTGCCTGAAACGCAAGGAATAACAAAAGTGGTTTTATTTACATGCGTCGTGCATTCCCACTCAGCATCTGATCATTTTGTCTTGTGTTGTAAATCCAGCGTACGCCTTTCCCTTTCAACAGTGCACTCCGCCCCTCTGCCAAAGCCCAAACACGCTGTGTGTAGTTTCAGCTAGAGTCAGTGTATATTTCATTTCTTTATTCAGTGGGCATAGGCTATGTTTGGGGTCTATATAGAAAGACATATATATAGAAAAGTCTCAATACAGAAAGACATAGGAACTGTATAGCTAATATGCATACTTTAATATTTGTTTATTTATCGCAAGTCGTATCGTCATCGCTATATTGAACAATGTTATCGCACATCGCAGATTTTCCTCATATCGTGCAGGCGTAATTAATACTACAAACTACTACTATTTTACACAGATTTGTTTCTTGGGGAAGAAATGATTAATTGAATCACTGGCAATACCCGCACAAAGTCGACAAACTGCACAAGTATAACATGTTACATCGATACTTTCACCCCGCAGTAATTGTCTTTGTCTTGCTGTGCCGTTTCCTCATGTGTTTCCCCTTGGGTTCCTCTTTACTGCACAGAGGAAATGAAATTATTTGTATGTTTTATTTGTGGCTGTCAGTTGCCAGCTCTTGAAGTCCAACTTCCAAAGCTGTGGCTTTGATTGAAATCACAATAATGCACTACAAGTGTTGTGCACCGAAATGATCCCTTATTTCCTGGTCAGTATTATTCATGGCGTTTTCCCCCACTTGTTGTTTGAAGATGTTTTTGAGATCACAGAGTTCTTTTCCATGGCTCCACTTGGCTTTCTCCTCACTGCCTTTATCTTCTGCGTGTTAAAGCATATTTAATAATTAATAACTCTTGGATAATAAGTCCCCCTAAGAAGACAAACAAGGACCCATGGGCCGCTACTGTGATGGTTTGGAGATTTGTTTTCTCTCTACCTCGTTAACAAGCACAGACCTTTTAGATCACGGTAAACAGTAAGCAGCATGCTGGGCTTTGTGCAGACTGAGTGGCTGTAGTTGGTCCTTCGTATTTACCTGTCTATATCATCTATACTGTATCTATATCAATTTGCTGTATATCATTGGTGATTCATTGTGAATAATAATGCAATTTGTCTCCTCAGAAACAGGGACAAACGAACAGTTTCCTCCACGACCTTGTTGAAGATGTGAAGCAGGTAGACAGCAGTCAGGATATTGAAATCAGATAAAAGACAGTTTACATAGAAACATCACAATCCAGTTTACACAGACATGATTAGCTTTTACACAGGATATTGCCTTGAGCTGCATTTGTTTACACTATAGTCGTGTGTTTGTGCATCCATGTGTACATGTAATTTATAATATTTACTTCTGTGTGTGTCTGTGTGTGTCTGTGTCTGAGTAGACATCCCTGCCAAGAGGTTACCGTCTGTCTCTCATTGACATGGGCCTGCTGATCGAGTACCTGATAGGAGGAGCCTACCGCAGCAGCTACACGCGGAAACACTTCAGAGCTGCCTACAACCGCCTGCAGGACAAGGTGGGCATTGATTTACACCCCCCATCAATACAGTTATCAACAGTCAGTTCTAATGAATGTCCCAGATATAAACAGTTTGACTTGCTTCATTGTTTTCATTTGCTTATTAAACTTAGCTATGTTTGTTTCTCCTCACATCTATCATGTGTGCTCTTGGTTGCTTTGGTGTGTGTGTGTGTGTGTGTGTGTGTGTGTGTGTGTGTGTGTGTGTGTGTGTGTGTGTGTGTGTGTGTGTGTGTGTGTGTGTGTGTGTGTGTGTAGGAGAGTGTGCGGGACAGTTCTGGTTACCTCTCTAAACAGAGGAGGAGGATGACACCAACATCCAACAGGAGCAGGAGTCCCCAGCACCTGCATTTCTTCAGAACTGCTCAGCCCTACAAACGCAAGGTTGGTTCAGGGACGTCTGTCTTCTATTTCTCTTAACTGTCCCAAAGAAAATACTACAAGGCAACAGTAAATGTATTATCCCGCATAAATGATGGAGCCAATCAGACACAATATTTGATCTTTTTATGACCTGTAGTTGTTGCATCCCCAGTGGGCCAATCAGTGTAACTTTGAAAATGCTGTCGTACAGTGGTGAGATTTCATTGTGGAAATTGTTGGAATTTATGGACATTAAATTAAGGATGCCACCTGGTCACCTCCCAAGGGAGGTGTTCCAGGCACGTCCGGCTGGATGGAGACCATGGGGCAGACAGCTGGGTGGAGACCATGGGGCAGACACCTGGGTGGAGACCATGGGGCAGACAGCTGGGTGGAGACCATGGGGCAGACAGCTGGATGGAGACCATGGGGCAGACAGCTGGATGGAGACCATGGGGCAGACAGCTGGATGGAGACAACGGGGCAGACACCTCGGTGGAGACCATGGGGCAGACAGCTGGATGGAGACCATGGGGCAGACAGCTGGATGGAGACCATGGGGCAGACAGCTGGATGGAGACCATGGGGCAGACAGCTGGATGGAGACCATGGGGCAGACAGCTGGATGGAGACCATGGGGCAGACACCTGGGTGGAGACCATGGGGCAGACAGCTGGATGGAGACCATGGGGCAGACAGCTGGATGGAGACCATGGGGCAGACAGCTGGATGGAGACCATGGGGCAGACAGCTGGATGGAGACCATGGGGCAGACAGCTGGATGGAGACCATGGGGCAGACAGCTGGATGGAGACCATGGGGCAGACAGCTGGATGGAGACCATGTGGCAGACAGCTGGATGGAGACAATGGGGCAGACACCTGGGTGGAGACCATGGGGCAGACAGCTGGATGGAGACCATGGGGCAGACAGCTGGATGGAGACCATGGGGCAGACAGCTGGATGGAGACCATGGGGCAGACAGCTGGATGGAGACCATGGGGCAGACAGCTGGATGGAGACCATGGGGCAGACAGCTGGATGGAGACCATGGGGCAGACAGCTGGATGGAGACCATGTGGCAGACAGCTGGATGGAGACAATGGGGCAGACACCTGGGTGGAGACCATGGGGCAGACAGCTGGATGGAGACCATGGGGCAGACAGCTGGATGGAGACCATGGGGCAGACAGCTGGATGGAGACCATGGGGCAGACAGCTGGATGGAGACCATGGGGCAGACAGCTGGGTGGAGACCATGGGGCAGACAGCTGGATGGAGACAACGGGGCAGACAGCTGGGTGGAGACCATGGGGCAGACAGCTGGATGGAGACAACGGGGCAGACAGCTGGATGGAGACCATGGGGCAGACAGCTGGATGGAGACCATGGGGCAGACAGCTGGGTGGAGACCATGGGGCAGACAGCTGGGTGGAGACCATGGGGCAGACACCTGGATGGAGACCATGGGGCAGACACCTGGATGGAGACCATGGGGCAGACACCTGGATGGAGACAACGGGGCAGACAGCTGGATGGAGACAACGGGGCAGACAGCTGGATGGAGACAACAGGGCAGACAGCTGGATGGAGACCACGGGGCAGACAGCTGGATGGAGACCACGGGGCAGACACCTGGGTGGAGACCATGGGGCAGACAGCTGGATGGAGACCATGGGGCAGACACCTGGGTGGAGACAACGGGGCAGACAGCTGGGTGGAGATCACGGGGCAGACCGAGGGCTAGGTGGAGAGCTTATGTCTGCACGGTGGACTGGGAACGCCTCAGGACCCCCCAGTCAGAGCTGGCTAATGTGGCCAGGGAAAGGGAAGTTTGGGGTCTCCTGTTGGAACTGCTACCTCTGTGACCCAACTCCAGATAAGCAGTTGAAGATGGAGGGATGAATGGAAATTAAATGTATATACAAAGCAGTTGTGCACTGTCAAAAGAAAAAACGAAAAAACTGAAATGTTAAAATTAAACTAACCTTACAACTAGCATCTACTTATATTATAAATTTACTAATGATACTACTTGTGACCAGCATAGTGAAGCAGTTGTATCTTGAAATTCTAAGTTCCCGTTAGAAACCTCTTTAGGAGTTTCTAGGGTGGTCTTTGCAAGTATATCTCCGGGAAATGGCCGATATTGATTTACAGGCAATTTTCCTGTACGCATGTGTGAAAACGGCTATTCTGTACTTAAGTTTCTGATCGGCAACTTTTGGATCGTCAAGGCACTCCTAATGAAGCCTTGTAAAAACCAAATTCCTATACCTTTCTCTTTTCCATCCAGGAGAGAGACCTGTCACCTGCGAACCCACAAGTAATGACCGCAACCCCTGGTCTCGGTGACGCTCCGCTGCTGGTTCCCTTCAACTTCAACGACCTGTTTGTGTGGGCGGTGCTTCAGCGACGCCAGCAGATGGCGCTGTTCCTATGGCAGCACGGCGAGGAAGCGCTGGCGCGTGCTACGGTGGCCTGTAAGCTCTACCGCTCCATGGCCTACGAGGCACGGCAGAGCAACATGGACGACAGCACTACAGATCAGCTCAAAACATACTCCCTGTGAGTGTCTGTGTGTGTGGCCGGGGGGGTTTCTATCTATCTAACCTGAAAAATATCAATAGTCAACTAAGTGTTGTCTCAATGTCTTAGCGAGTTCGGCCAGCTGGCGGTGGACGTGTTGGACTGTGCATTTCGTCAGAGTGAGCAGATGGCCATGAAGCTGTTGACCTCTGAGATGGAGGCGTGGAGCCACTTCACCTGTCTGGAGA
Source organism: Poromitra crassiceps (assembly GCF_964638095.1). Classification (NCBI taxonomy): domain Eukaryota; kingdom Metazoa; phylum Chordata; class Actinopteri; order Beryciformes; family Melamphaidae; genus Poromitra; species Poromitra crassiceps. The sequence continues at coordinate 24,181,661 of NC_139631.1, read as the reverse complement.
TGGCTGTCTCCTCCAGTCACAGGCCATTCGTCTCACACTCCTGCACACAGACCCTCCTCACCGATCTCTGGACTGGGCCACTCAACATGAGGAAGAACTCCTTTCTGAAGGTAGACATTGTAAACGTTGCCAGAGCTCACCAGGTGAAATTGGTGATATATTTAAATGTATTTTCACCAATAAAGTTGTCTCTGATTCTAAATCTGATGATAGAAATGAGTAGTGTTTTAGCACTATGTAGTTAGTACTTAAAACCAAAAAAGTATGTTTGTATAAAAAAGAAGAAGTTAAACATACTTTCCAGATGACCTGGGTTCAAGCCCCGTGTCGGAAAACATCTGCTCTACTAAAGTGTCCTTGAGCAAGATACTCAACTGAGTCCCTTCCAGCTCCCATGATGATTTTCTGTAGCTTTGACCTACAACTGAAAATAATTTCCCATTATTAGTAGTAGTAGTAGTAGTAGTAGTAGTAGTGGTAGTGGTAGTGGTAGTAGTAGTAGTAGTAGTAGTAGTAGTAGTATAACATGCATGGTTCTGTATACACTCGTTGGCTTACCAGCTTCAGTATGTTGATGCTGTCTATTAGCACTAGAAGTAAGAACTGATGCCTCTAAAAAGCTAAATTTAAATGTGAAGGTTCCCACTAGTTGAACAAGCTCATGACCCTCAAAATAGTGTAGGGCCTACGATCTCATATCCTTTCTTTCAGATCATCCTGAGCCTCCTACTGCCCCCTGCCATCCTGCTGCTGGAGTTCAAGAGCCAGGCTGAGATGTGCCATGTGCCACAGTCACATGAGGCACTGCTCTTTGGACGTGACTCTGGGAAGCCGGCAGCAGCCCACGAGGACACTGGGCACATGGTAAACAGCCTGGGCCACTGGGGCAGACCTGTTCAGTTGACAGACACACAGTTGAAATCCTACTGGCTTGTGATACATGACAATATTCTATTCTATTCTATTATATTCTATTCTATTCTATTCTATTCTGTTCTCTAACAGGGTAGTCAGGATGCAGAGCAAGGTGTGTCATGCTATGGCAGGTGTCTGGGTCAAGTCTCCTCTCTGACCATGGAGTGTCTATCCTGGATCAGGAGACTCTATGAATTCTACACAGCTCCTGTCGTCAAGTTCTGGTTCCATACAGTAGGTGGCGTACCGGCACGACTTTCTGCCAGTGTCCTTCAGTCTTATTTTCTAGTTTTTATACTTGTGAATAAAGCTGTTTCTGTCGGTATTTTAATGAGTGCCTGTGACCCAGTGACGAGATGTCCTTGATACGGCATGTGCAGTATTTCAAGTTTCTGTGTGTGGCTGCCTTATCTTACCCTCCCTCACACCCCCCCCCCCCACATCATGTCTCTCTTCTCTTCTTTCTCTCTCTCTCTCTCTCTCTCTGCTGTAGATGTCCTACTTAGCCTTTCTCATGTTATTCTCCTACACCGTCCTGGTGAAGATGGAGGATAAACCCAGTGTTCAGGAATGGTTGGTCATAGCCTGCATCCTGTCCACTGCAGTGGAGAAAACCAGAGAGGTGAGAGACCAAGTGGTCGGGCAGACAGATATACAAGAGGAGGGGGAGGAAATGGTAGGGAAGATGAGTGAGGATGGAGGAAGGGAAAAGAGACAGACAGAGGTGATGTTTGGTGATTGGTGAATTGGCCTGTTGTGTGTGGAATTCAGCCCTTATGACTAGTGCGTTTAGACTCAAAGGTCTTTGTCTGTCACAGTTTAGACTATAATTATGATGATTAATTATGACTATAATTAATGATAGAGGCATTCTGCTCTCTCTCGCTCTCCTGCTCTTTTGTGTTGTCTTCCCTTTTTTGTTACTATTTAACTATAATGTGCTCATGTATGCTTCAGTGATACGTTCCCCACAGAAAGCAATAACCATAAAACATCAAATTATTATATGTTAAAGAAACCATAAAGTAGTAAATAATACAGTGAAGACAAGTGTATTTGATACAACAATACAGCTTAATGCTACATAAAAACTATCCAAATGTGTACTTCTGGGATAGGTGCTAATGTCAGAGCCGAGGAAGCTGAGCCAGAAGCTGAAGGTCTGGTTCTCAGAGTACTGGAACGTATCTGACTTCCTTGCCATCCTCCTCTTCCTGGCTGGTCTGGCGCTGCGTTGGCATGCAGACCCGTTCCGGACGGCTGGACGCATCAGCTACTGTCTGGACATCATCTTCTGGTTTGTCAAGTTGCTGGATCTGCTGGCTGTCAACCAACATGCGGGCCCTTACCTCACTATGATCACCAAGATGGTGTGTAGGCCATTTCAGGCATCTTTGAGGCATTGATGTTTTCCCCCATTTCTTACAATGATTATTCATGTTGTCCTGCAATGTGTTTTGTAGCCATTCTTTTGAATGTGATACTCTACCTGGATGTACACGGCATGACAAATATATGTGCACAGCAGGCATCTTTTTTTATCACCCCCTCCTCTTACCCATTTCCTCCCCCCTCCATGTCTGCCCAGACCAGAAACATGTTCTTCATCGTGGTGATGATGGCGATAGTGCTGCTGACCTTCGGTGTGTCGAGGAAGGCCATCCTGTCACCAGATGAGGAGCCGTCCTGGAGCCTGGCCAGGGACATACTCTTCCAGCCCTACTGGATGATCTTTGGAGAGGTCTACGCTGGAGAGATAGATGGTTAGTGGTTCAATGAAAACCACCTGTATACTCATTTATCAGTGTTGATGTGAGTATTTGAAAGCAGGACTAGTGGGTAACAAAACTATTGGCTCATCATTTGATCTATCATCATCTGTGAACACATTAATATTTTCCTAGGTATTCACAAGTGAAAACAAGCTATTGACTTTTGGCATTTGTGTGTGTGTGTGTGTGTGTGTGTGTGTGTGTGTGTGTGTGTGTTAACAGTATGTGCCGATGGTAAGCCGTGTCCTCCAGGTTCCTTCCTCACGCCCTTCCTCCAGGCTGTCTATCTGTTTTTCCAGTATATCATCATGGTCAACATCCTCATTGCATTCTTTAAGTGAGCACATTGTTAAATTAAATTCTTATTTTCTTATATAAGTACCTATGCCTGCTTGAATAGTGTAGACCATATAGTTTATACATTCTTCAGTAAAACTTGGATATTACAGTCTGTAACTTTCTCTTGCTGACCATACATGAAGTTCAGATAGCTCCAATTAAAGTTTGAGAGTGCTGAGATTTAATGACCCCTGTTACAGAGTACATTATTCAGCTGAAGGCCATTATCTTCTCATTAACAGCAACATCTACTTTGACATGGCATCATCATCCAATAAGCTGTGGAAGTACAACCGTTACCGCTACATCATGACCTATCAGGACAGGCCATGGCTGCCTCCACCCCTCATCATCCTCAGTCACATCACTCTGGGTGTGAGCGCCATCTACAGGAGACTTAGTGGAGGGGCTGAGCTGGAGGAGAGACACTCTGGGCTCAGTGAGTAGTAGTAGTACTATATTATGAATGTGTGTGTATCAGGTGTGTATACAGTATATATCATGTGTTTGCGTTAATCTGTTTAAAGCTGCATTCAGCTATGTTTTTCTGTTAAAATAAGTGTTAAATTGCTCTATATTCTGACAGCAATCACTGAACCCCCTATCTCTCACCTGTAGTCCTGCATGCAGGGCGGACGTATCTCCAGAACAGGCGTTGGATTTGGGGTGAAAAAATACGTAAGGGATAATGTATATTGAGGCGGTGATTACGGGGGAAATAATGACCGACAGGTGATGATTGAGCCCGACGCGCAGCGGAGGGCTTAATGATTCACCTGAAGGTCATTATTTCCCAGTAATCACCGCCTCAATATACATTATCCCGCTTAGAACACGGCCTACAACTAAATCTTTCAATAATCTGACAAAAATAATTATTCAAATAGATTTTTTAATAGCGTTTTCAACGACAAAGCGGTTTCATTCGTAATTGGCACACAAGACACCACAGCTGCAACTGGTTGGCCTAATTAGTAGTGTCTGCAGACAAAATGCTCTTATCAACTGATTAATCCAGGTGTGGCAGAACAGCGGTCGGTTGTCGAAAAATAATGACCGGTGAATCTTGTTGAATGACCAATCAGAATCGAGTATTCAAGAGAGCCGTGTTCTAAATATAGTTATTTATAGGCATCGCGATCTGACCTTCTGTTTCCCAGAAAATGTCAACATTTCTCTGATTGGATAAAAATTTGGCATCGACCTCCAACTATCCAATCAGAGAAATGTTTTCTGGGAAACGGAAGGTCATATACGTGATGCCGTGAAAGGACTATATGTATTTTTTCACCCCGAATCCAATGTGCGTATTAATTGTGCCACTTCTCTTACCTCTCTTTACCAGAGCTTCACTTGGGCCCTAAGGATCGTAAGAAGCTCCATGAGTTTGAAGAGAGATGTGTACAGGCCTACTTCCATGAGCAGAGTGAAGGTCTCCACAGCGGTCCCATCAACAGGATCAGAGCCACAGCAGAGAGGTTTGATTCATGCTGTGATTGTTCTGTATCGATTGAAAGATAGACAGCTGTGGCTATTCATGTTAACTGTGAGTTCTGGTATAACATCATCAAACCCTCTTCAAGTAGAAATGTGTCTAACAAACACCACTACAGCATCAAACATCCTTGGGCCTTGAGTATTTCTATCTGTACTTGTGTCCCACTAGAGCGGAGGAGATGTGCATGATGGTGGCGGAGGTTTCAGAGAAGGTCCACTTCATCCAGGACAGTCTGTCAGATTTGGACAGTCAGCTGGGTCAGCTCCAGGACTTGTCGGCTCTGGCTGTGGACACCCTCACCCTGCTCTCTGCCTCCGACAGCCTCCATCAGGAGGAGGCGCGTCTGGCCCGGTGTCGACCTATCACGACGTCCCGACACATCCTCCCTCACAGCTGGGCCCTCCCACCCGGAGGAGGAGCAGACAGCGATGTAATCAACGTGCGGCGAGTGTCGGGCAAGCCGAGTAAAAGTACCCCACCTTCGTTGTTGAGGGGCTACACTATGGTGCCAAGCAGAATGGCATCGCAGGATGTTCATGTGGGAGCCAGCATGGGGAGCAGAGGGGGAGGACAAGGACACACTGAGGAAGGAGAGAAGGAGGTACTGTGTTCAAAATATGTCTTATTGATTATGTTCTTTTCATGCCATCATTAGGTAATTGTAGGTATTGTAGGAAAATGATTGAATTTGACCACTGACCTTCCTGGAGGGGGGCAAGCTCAAAGATCATTTCCTTGTGAGGATCAATAAAGCATCACAGCATCATCATTGCAGGACATAATAGCAGTGCTCAGTTCTATTATGACAAAACTGTCATAGAGACACTGCATGAAATAGGCCACGCCCATCACAGGGGAAATCGCTCCTCCGTTCACTCCCATACACCAGCGTCATTTTCCTTGAATTAAACATAGCTAAAAGCTGTTGTGTGGTGGGCTGCGCAGACAACACATGTAAAAAATCGCCAGTTAAAGTTTTTTTTGTACTCCTGAGCAAAACAAGGAAGCCATTGAGAATTGGCGAGAAGAAAATGTGGATCTAGCTGTCAGGAAGTAAGTTGGAGTGTTCATCTTCCGTATATACGATATTTTTGTGCAACACGCAACCATGCACGTGACATAGGAGAACGCCAGGATTGGAGGGGGGGGGTTTCTGTTTTCCCCCGTTTTGGGCGTGGTTTCTGAATGATGACGCGCTCCGCAGTGTCTCTATTATTGATATCTAATGGCTTTTACAGTTTTAGTATATTTTATTCAGTAAGGATGCTTTGTTTTACTCAGGAGGCACCATCTACTGCTGCACACCATCCCAGTGAGGTGTGGCAGGGGGTTTACCGGCTTACACCCCATGGTTCACTACCACACCTTTATGCAGGGGGAGGTAGGATCAGTGGGCTCAGGGATCGGACCCCCTGTCAGTCCTGTGGGCCATCCCTCAGTGGGTCTCCCTCTGCCCCCAGGCCTGCTGATGGAGGTCTAGAGGCCCCGCATCATAAACTCTGGCCCTGTGACCCATACCTGTACCCCAGTCAGGAAGAGACTTCTATGGAGGAAGAAGAAGAGGAAGAGAAGGAGAAGCAGACAGAGGAACAGCTGTCTAACCTAGATGTGTCCAGACCGTCTGACCGTGCCGTCCTGCTGTCCGACCCCCGAGATGTCTCTGAGGGTTTGGTAAACCCCGGCTTCTGTCAGGATGATAACCAACCAAGTTCTCCACCCAGCCTCTCCAGCCAATGGGGAAGAACCATGAAATCCCCTCGGTGGGCATGCCTGCCAAGGGACTCTCCCTATGGCCACTGTCGGTCTCTGTCATCCAGTGTGGAGAATATGACTTTCTCTGGCGCCCCCCTCAGTCCACTGAGGGGATCGTTCCCTTTCCTCGACAGACCAGATATTTTGCCAGGTGAGAAGGGCCTCCCACCGCTCCCACCTGAAGGCACATCACTACGATGCAGCAGGAGCAGAGGTACTGTTGTACTTGGTGATGCATTGCTTTGGTTGCTCGTGAGCCACATGTCTCAGGTATTCCTGCAGGTCGGTTGCAATTAGGGTTAGTTAGTTAGTTAGTTTATTTCGATCAGAAAGAATAGAATATTCACAGAATAGAAGAAAAACAGAAAAAACAAAACAAAAGATACATAAGGCTGACCGAAAGGGTTTTAGGGCTGAAGCTAGCTAGCTTATTGAATGCCCTTACCCTTATTCCTTTACGTTATATGTAAACATATGCAGTACATATGCATACACATGGATACATACATGCATTGATTTACACACACAAATAGCACTAATTATTCATACATGCCTATACACACATAGGCTACCTACCACATATACATATAATTACACATACATAGCTAATACCAAACATACTACAGGAAATACAAGTGACCCATAAGTCCTGATTATGTATCATCACGTCTATACTTCTCCAGAATAATGTTTCTATACTTTTTTTTGAATTGCACAAGATTTTTACTTTCTTTGATCTCGTCAGGTAATTTATTCCACAGTTTCACACCACAGACAGATACGCACATGCTCTTCAGAGTGCTATGAACAATTGGTTGTTTGAAATTCAATCTCCCTCTCAGCTCATAACCACCTTCTCTATCACTGAACTGTTTTTGTATATTACCAGGAAGTAAATTATGTCGCGCTTTATACAGAGTTTGGGCGGTTTTGAACTCCACCAGATCCCAAAACTTCAGCGTCTTTGATTTATGAAACAGTACATTTGTGTGTTCATGATAACCTACCTTATTCACTATCCTTATTGCTCTCTTTTGCATGTTGCATATTGTCTGTAAGTTGCTTCTATAGGTGTTTCCCCATACTTCAACACAATAATTCAAGTATGGTAAGAAGAGTGTACAGTACAGTGTTTGCAATGATTTGATGTTCAAAAAGTGCCTTGTTTTGCATAGAATCCCCACAGTGCTTGCTAACTTGGACCTGATATATCTGATATGTGGTTTCCAGCTAAAGTTGTGGTCGATTATTACTCCTAAAAATGTGTTCTCATGTACTCTTTCTAGTTTAACACTGTCAATCATTAATTCAACGGGAGTATTCAGATGTTTATTGGTTTTGCCAAAGATCATAAATTTAGTTTTTTTTGTGTTTAATGATAGTTTATTTGCATCGAACCACAACTTTAGCTTCCCCAATTCAACAGTGACAGCCTCTAACAGCTGCTGAAGATTTTCACCTACACAGAATATATTTGTGTCATCAGCAAAAATTACATATTTCAATATTTTTGAGACATTGCATATATCATTAATGTACAGTATAAACAGTTTTGGTCCTAAAATCGACCCTTGTGGTACACCGCAAGTAATTTCTAAGGGAGAAGATGTTGTAATGCCCACCTGCACAAACTGTTTTCTGTTTTCAATGTAACTTTTTAGCCAATTTAAAGGGTAAATATATATATAAAATATATAATGTAAAAATATATCTATTTTTTATGAAAAGTTGATGGATTAAAAGTAGAGAAAATCCATTATATCAATGAATCTTCAATCATATTCAAAATGTATGTTAATCTGTTTGAAGTAATTATTGTGTACAGTTGGCCCAGTGGAAAGGGGGCACTTCAACCGATTATTGAAATGTGCAGCATTCCTTTCCTCTGTGTTCCATCCCTGCACATCAAAGACAAAACCAACATTTGAGTTCACTTTTTGTTTGAGCCAACATGGCTAATGAACGTATTTATGAACCTAATTAGGTTATTGCTTGAAGCTCCTGGCTGCAAAGTGCACTCTTCCATGCATCCACAGTTTCTACAATATTATTTTGTTCCAGAGTGGTCCAAGTCCTCTGACTTCACTCACCAAGACTTGGGCAGCCGAGGGAGATGCCAGAACAAGAAAACAGTGAAGATACAAGAGAACAGCCCAGATGATACTGTAAAGTGACATGAAATGAGTTCTTAACCACATACTGTTGAAATGTATTGCAATAATCACAGAGACATACACTGAACATTGCATTCATCACTCATATAAGAACTCATAAAATCATCCAACTTTTTAAGAAACAGAACATCCTGCTCGTTGCTTTATTTTGAAATGTATGTTTTTCCACCAATTTTCTTTCTTCTGTGGGAGCTAGGTAAGCATGCAGTCCCACTTGTCTGATGCCAACTGGAAGAGGCGCAGGAGGTTGAGAGGAGGAGGACCTACATGGTCTGCTTCAGCCAGCCTCAGTCAGCTCAGTATGGAACTATAGCCCTATTTTATTTGTTTTGTTGTGTTGGCAGAGATCTTGAAGGAGGGCTAATATGTTGTCTAGATTCACTTTGTCTCATCCAGCAACTGTAACCATGAATCACCCCATTGAATCTCAGGGTACAGTAGCAGGACGAGGAGAATGACAAATACTGTAGGTGAAGGATAACAGGATGAGAATACAAGTGTATTTGATCATACCCACTTAGTCCATTATGCAACCAACCCACATACATGTATAAATACACAGTACAGCAATAGCAGGCAAATAAAATGTGTAATGTATATGCTTTGATTTAAAAGAAAATCATAATTGGTAATATCAATATTCTTTCAGATTATGAACCCATGGATTTGTTGCAGAAACAAGTGTTTTCCCATCCGGTAAGACTGGCAAATATTGGCAATATAATTAAAGTCGCATAGGAAATGTTGAGTGTATAATAATGCTACTGAGGTTGAACTGATGGTCATTGCATTGGCCTGCAGGATGTGTGGAGTCCCACACAGTCAGCATGGAACAGCTGGGCCATATCTGTGAGCCGCAGGTCCTCGTAAGTTTGCCTCGTCCCTCTGCCTTTCTTTTGGTCTCTGTGTGTAAGGCTGGAGTACCGCTGAGACTTTCACACCACTGGAGGATTGATAGAACTTGGTTATAATTCAAAACCGGTATACATTTTCTTCCTTGTATCTCTGTTGCAGATTACAGAGTGGGATTGCCCCTGAAGGTATTTAAAACACCCATGTCACTTTGCTTTATACAGTTCATCCGTTCATTAACTTGCCATTTACTGTTGGTATACATTCATAAATCATTTCCCCTCATTCTAGCCAAGAGTCCCTTATTCCAGTCCACAGATGATCTGTATCCTCACTATTCAGGTATTAAGACAGTGTGCATCACTGTGTCCCACAGTTTTTTTTGTTGGTCTGCTTGCACATGCAGTCTGCTATGGTTCTGAAATGTCATGTTTAATGATATCTGTGCATTATCCCCCATGTCGTTTTGATTATGTTGTATTTGTTGTAAAAGCTATGGAGAGAAACAATCTGATGAGACTGGCTCACACCATCCCCTTCACACCTGTTTCCATTCTGGGTACGTTTATTGTTTGGTGTCATCATCTGCTCATTTCATGTTTATTACCATCAGTCCGTGTTTTCACGCTACCACATGAATACATTTTCTATCTTTTGTTGTCTCTTTTTTCTCCATCTCTCTCTTTGCACTCCACTCTCCCTCCAGGAGGTGAAGAGGTGAGCATCTACTCTCTAGAAGAAGCACCCTCTGATGCCAACAATGGCTCCAGCACAACCTCCTCTTGGTCGTCACGAGGCCTGTCTGCCATGCTGCAGCCGCTCTCCAGTGAAGAGGGCTCCCTGGACGGGGGTCTCTGCCGGGGCTGCAGGGTGCTGTGTACCTGGGCCGAACGAGAGGTGCTGAAGCCCGGTCTGGTGTACGTGGTGAAAGCCTTCAGGCCTGAGGTGGTTCGTGCCTGGCAGAGGTACTTCCATGGTAGCGCGGCACTGCAGCTTTGTCTACGGGTAATTTTTTATGTTTTTCAACTCTGTATTCACACAAATACACGCACGCACACACACACACACACACACACACACACACACACACACACACACACACATGACTAGCATGACTCAATTTCCCCTCGGGGATCAATAAAGTTATTCTGATTCTGATTCTGAAATGTATGTTCACCTTGGTTTGGCATTGTTAAAGGAGATCCAGCAGCAGAGAGCAGCTCAGAGGATGATGCAGGTGTTCAACCAGGTCAAACCTGAGGATATGCGCCACTCTCCAAGGTCTGTGTGCGAGTGTGTGTGTGTGTGTGTGTGTGTGTGTGTGTGTGTGTGTCTGTGTGTGTGTCTGTGTGTGTGTGTGTGTGTCTGTGTGTGTGCATGTACTAATCTTTGCCTTTTCTCTCGGCCAGGTTTCTTGATGTATCGCTTGTCCTATGGCATTCGAATGGCCAGTGGCTGACTATTGAGAGGAACATGTCCGGCGACTTCAGGAAGTACAACAACAACACGGGAGAGGAGATCACCCCCTGCTGTTCGCTGGAGGAAATGCTTCTAGCCTTCTCCCACTGGACCTATGAGTACTCCTGTAGAGAGCTGTTGGTGCTGGATATACAAGGTGCGTCCTTGTGTGTGTGTGTGTGTGTTTACATGTGTGAGTGTCTGTCTATCTGTCTTTAGCTTGATCTATGTAGTACTAGTTGATGTTTTTTGGCTGGCCCGCAACAGTGAGGCCAGCCCTATGTAAGTCGCTGACTGAGTGACTGACTGAGTGAGTGATGAAGTTACACCATTGGTTGGCCAGAGCATGGTCCAGCAGTGTGAGCCTAAATGCCCTCACTGGGCATGCATCATCCCCATACCGTAAAGCCACATCAAAGTTTTTAACGGAACATTTTTTATTATCACCATGACCAAACCCTAGCCTGGACCAAGTTGTTTTACTTGCCTAACCATAATCGTAACAACCAGCCTTTGAGTTTCCAGACCTCCCCTGGCGACTTTAAAGCAGCTACGAGCAACTTTTTGGATTGTTATTAAACAGTCTAAATTTAATATCAATGCATCACATCTTACCTCTAATAGTAGACGAGACCAACGCAGAGTAGTCTCGCTTGAACCCCGAGTGAATCGGCCAGTGTTAGTCTGTCTGTGGCCAGGGCAGATCAGGAAGTGAAATGAAACGGTTTGCAGCAGCCACTTCGGCCATAACCACAAAATAACTTCCAAAAAACCTGTTAGAATATAACGAGAGATGTTCGCGAGAGTATGCATGGCGTTCACATTGTTTATGCTATGTTGCTAGGCAGCGCAAACGGGGTAGGCAGGCAGCTGCGTTTCACTTCCGCGTTTCACTTCCGGGTTTATCCGGTCCGGCAGTAAGGAGAGAGAGAGAGAGAGCCCCCTGTTGACGCGAGTTTAGACAGACACAGACTTAATAATCATCTAAGGGAGCAATCTCCGATTCACACGGCTTTGGTCTCAGCTACTATTATAGGTAAGATGTGATGCATCAATATTGTAATTATACTGTTTAATAACAATCGAAAAAGTTGCTCGTAGCTGCTTTAATTCTCAGCAGCGACTAGCAACAAATCTAGCGACTTTTTCTGATCATGGGAAGCAATGTTAATGTGTTGAATGCCAAAACATTTGGCATTGAATTGGTATGGATGATGCCGGTTTTATCTACTTGCTTGTAATCCAGAGAGGTCTGATGATCACAGCGCTTACCACACACAGCCATACCCCCCCTCCCTCCGCTGAGAGCAGGGACTGGATAAAGTCCACTTGTAATTTTTACTGGCTTCAGTGGGTGGAGTCATCACTTTATATTAAAACAGGCTACGCCGCTGCGTACATAACAAGTGCAGCCTTATGTTGATATGCAAATTATCATGTGCTGTCAACTGCTGACTTCTAGAGAATTTCTGAGCAGCCAATAGCTATTTTCCTTGAAAAAGTTGGCAACGCGGTCCAGTCATATGCTGGGTTTTGACCTAGTCTTGTTTGTTCTGTTCTTGACAGGAGTGGGCGAGGAGTTGACTGACCCATCAGTCATTATGGCAGAAGACCAAAGGTACAATAAGCACTCACATTACCACATCAAGGTTATGAGGGACATTTGGTTTTGCTAAACTCTTGATTTAGTGTAGATCGGATGCATCTCAAGTATGTATTGATACCGGTCAGATAAAAACCTTTCTCAGTCTTGACTCTAATGCTTTTCTTAACCCTAATGCAAGCAGCGGCAGTACAGGTGGTGAGATGTCGTTTGGTCCTGATAACCTGGGTAATGCTGCCATCAACGGCTTCCTGCTCAAACACACCTGCAACGACTGCTGCCACACACTGGGCCTTGCAGGTCAGAGCACGCACGCATGGACATGCACACACACACACACACACACACACACACACACACACACACACACACACACACACACACACACCTACTGGTCAACAGCAACAGATACGTTAGAAGAGAGGATGGATGTGTGTCTGTGTGTGTGTGTGTGTGTGTGTGTCTGTGTGTGTGTGTGTGTGTCTGTGTGTGTCTGTGAGAGAGAGAGTGTTGTGCATGTTTGCATTATTGAAATACAGTACATGAAAGAAATACATAAAGAAGGGGCAGTGGTGGCCTAAAGCCCCCTACACATGATCCTCGGTAAAACAGCTCTGCGCCCGGCTATGGGGGAGAGCGTTGCTGCTCAACTAGGCAGCAGCACTACCCTTGGCGACGCGCACAGCTCAATTTTGACACGTTTGCACTACGCCCAGAGTTCAAAAACACTGACCTACCTGTCGCTGACCTTTCATGAGCGCAACCAATCAGAGGAGGAAAAGAAGATAGCCGGTGCTGCTCACGCTGTTGCTGCTCGCCTCTTGTCCTGCAGATTTGCACTCCGCTCTACCTCGCGTTGAGAAAAGTGCACAACGCTTATCATGTGAAGGGGGCTTAACGGTTAGAGGGAGGGGGGATCTACACAGTATATTTGTCTAAGGCCATGTGTCGACTGGGCGTCTATTCCTGACATTTAAACACTGGAAGAGCGCTGGGGAGCGCTGATCCGAGCACACAATATGCAAGGAAGCACATTGAAAATAGCGTTAGCTCAGCAGCGGTAGCTAGCTTGATAGCTAACAGCTAACAAGCTAACAACACACGTACTGTGATAAAAGCACATTTTCAGCTGGAAACGCTGGGAGCCAGCGCACAAAAACGCCGGAGCGCTCTGAAAATAAGTGCATGTAAATGTACTGACTGTCTCTAGACGGCCGTATGCACCCGCATACGCTCTCTCCTCATTGGAAACAAGTCGTTGGAGCACGGCCTAAAGGAGTTTGGGACATGTGCATTGCTTAGAGTATGCATGGGATTTCTTGGGTCTGTATGCGTGCGTGTGCGTGTGCGTGTGTGTGTGTGTGTGTGTGTGTGTGTGTGTGTATATACTCGCATGTCACCTCTATGTCGTCACTCAGGAGGCCAACATTGGCTCTGAGATAAATCCCCGACAACTTCAAATGAAGACAACACACCAACAGCCAACTCATTAAGCTGCGAGTCTTCCTTTATGTCTATGACAACAGTAGTGTTTGAGGCGCGGGGGTGGGCCCTGCGTTGTGCCTTGTGCTGCGCGGCCTTTGATTACGTATTAATGATGTCTTTGTGCTGCTGAGACATTAGCTTTGATTAGCTATTAATTAACGTCTCCGGGTAGACACGATACCGGCATCTGGAGGATAACCGCTCGGAAAGAAACTGTGCTCAAAAACAAACAAGCCCGGCAAACAAATACACAAACACAAACATTCAGACGCACATGTTTTAATATTTCAAAGGTGCTTTGTGTTTCCTCTTCCTCGTCTTGTGTCCTCTCCAAGATTTCCCCAACAAATCAAACCAAATTATTCATGCGCGGACGTCCTCCCATGGAGGCCTGTCAGTATTCTCTTTCTTGTGGTATTGACTGGAGCGACATGTCTCTAACTGATGTTTCTCTTGTTCAGATTTAAGGAGGCGCCCGGACAGCCGCGACGACAGCGGAGAAGCCGAGTCGACGTCAGGGAAAGAAGAAGAAGAGGAAAGCGGGATGTAACCTCTGACCCGGGAAGTAGAAAAACCTACACATGCACATACAAACTGCACTAACACACACATACATGTATACTGTACATTTTCGCAAAACACTGTCTTCTTGACATCACCATAGAGCAGCTACGGGGAACTTTAAACTGGTTAGGGAACAGTCTAAAAGTCGACTCACATCTTTGCCTGCATCAGCAAATGAGACCCATCAGCGAGGAGATCGGCCATTTCTATATAGTGTTTTCTTCTAAATACCTCTGGTCAGGGTCTCGCATAGCGTCCGTCACGTGTTTCCCCTCCCCTCGGGACAGGCGCGCCGAGGCACTAGTGCAGCGACCAGGACCCATACTCTTAATCCAGCTTCCCACCCCCAATTATGCCTGTATTGACGGCCGACCAAGCTGGAGGTAACAGGGGGGCTCAAACCTGCGATCCTCGTGTTAGTAGTCAGGCAATCTACCGCTGCACTACCCGGACGCCCGCCTCAACCTTTGCTATGGAAATTCCATCATCTACTGTACAGCATCATCACGTACTGTAATCCTTAACATGGACATCGTGGAGCCCAAACCTGTCATGGATGGAAGTGTGTGAATGTGTTTTGTTGCACTAGACACTTGCTTGACACTTTATGGCAGAGATGTTGACTAAAATCATATTATGTCAATTATAGAGGGAACAGCGACAGGAGCCAAGGAGCACTATTAAAAAAAAGAAGGGTTTATATTATTGTATATATCATATCAGGCTCCTTTTGAGAACATTTCTGAGACTTCACTGAAGTTTTGTTTAAAATGACTACTGTTTGTACTTTGTTTATATTATCTTTTGTTAGTCAGTGTAATGTATACGACTTAACTTACCGAGGATAAAATTGTTCCATGTTTGGCTAAAATAAAATCTATTCAAACAAAATCAATCGATGTGTGCGTGTGTGAGACACGGAAACGAGGCAGCAATGCACCCATAAAATTTCTTTTATTTTTTTCTTCCCACAACAAAATGTCTACAAAAGCGATAAAATATAGAATTTAACAAAAAAAATCACTTCAGACCTTCACATTGTATGTACATCTCAAAGGAGGAGACACTGAGGTCCTCGCATAGCTCTGAACTTCAACCCAGTCCGATCGCCCAAATGCGGTTATTTGTGGCTCTGATTAATGCATATATGCACACACACAGACACATGTTCACACACAATCTCTCTTTCTCTCTCTCTTTCTCTCTCTCTCATATATGAAATTGACGACCATTGCTACAATAGAGCTCTGAGGATCCACAGTACAGTCAGAGTTCAGAGTCCAGCTGAGTCCCTTCTCACCAAATGAAAAAAAAAAAAAAAAAGTTCCCCTTTTTGATTGGTTCTCAAGTAAACTCACATAGTAAAGCATCTACGCCCCACTTTGCCAATCGTTCCTCTCCTCACTAGCTATGGCACTTTGAAAAAAAAAAGTTTTTTTTTTTTGTTTTTTATTGATTTTGTTTTGTTAGTCCTGTGTAAAAGAGATTCCGTAGCCTAAGTACCTTTCAGGCTTTGGTTACAGAGTGCTACATTTTTATTTTATTTGCTCTTGCTGGGACGCAAAGACATTCTAAACAATAAATTAACAGTTTTCAACACTACTCCAATTGCACGCATGTGTAATGCATTAAGAAAGTTTACAAAGCATTGGTAGAGCAAGGAGCCGTCTCGCTCTCTCTTTCTCTGTTTGTGTCTCTCTCTCACATACGTACACACTTGCACAGATTTCCCCGGGAAAGGGAGAGAAGGAGGTTTGGGGCGGAGTGTATTGACTAAGTGTAGGAAATGCATTTCTAACCAAGTATATAAAAATGTCTGCGCACTTCCACGCCTCGTAGGGCGATGGCCACTTCTAATGTGCGCTCCATGATGTTAGTCGGTGTTGATGGAGTGTAAAAGGCGCATGAGGCGTTCAGCCCCTCACACTGAACAGGCGACTCCATAACATTCAGAATAGATGACCCCCCCCCCCCCCCATCTCGCTGCAGGTTAGGGTTAGATGACCCTCCCCACATCACGCCCCCCACCCCCACCCTCCCCCTGCAGGTTAGGGCTCTCTGCTCCATTTCAATAAGGCCAGTTCAGGGCTGTTCACTGACTAGCTATGCCTACTCACACATTCAAATTTTGGGGAGGTATAATGGGAGAAAAAAAAAACATTTCAAATTGAACAACAAATTATTAAATTGGTTGCATATAAATAAGAGCATTTTATTTAAAAAAAAAATCTTTTGAATTGACTGAATTGAAGTGGAATCAGCCCTAACCCCAAGTCAACGCCCACCCTGCCAATAACCCCTCCCCCCCAAAAACCCACAATATCATGAGAAGAGAAAACACAAAGAAGCCCCAAATGTTTCATTGCCATGAAACGTCATGCAAATAGAACAGAACAACAATAGGCTAATAGTAATAGAAGAGTAGTAGTCATAATAAGAACAATAATAATAGTAAATAGTAATCAAATAAAAAATAATCTTACAATGCAAACATGACAGTAGTAAATGCCTCCAGTTCTTATTGCTACAGTATCTTACTTACAGTGTTGCGTTGCCACTCGCTCTTGCCAGCACATCCCCTCTCACAAACCCCATCCCACCCCGCTGATTCACAGTCTAACAAGGGAAAATAAAAACATCACACACACACACACACACACACACACACACACACAAACTTCATATTCAGAGTTGGATGGAATTCACTGTCCCTCGGGTACTGGATTGGCGCTTGATTCACAGCTTACTAGTGGATTTCCTCCATTCTCCCACAAGCAGCACAATAGGCAGTAGACAGTGTACAGAAGTGACAACAGGACATTGATATATTTCATCTATTTCTTTATGCAGTAGTACATGACAATATAATCTGGCCTCTTAAGAGGTTTTGGACAGTGAATTCATTCCCCATACACACACACAGACACACACACACACACTTATCAAAGCCTTGTCTGGGTAGATTCTATTGCTGACATACGTTGGCAGCGTATGCAGTATTTATCTCCAAAAGTAATGCTTTTATAATTACTTTTTTTTTTCTTTTCGCAAAAATATTAAAACCCTCTTTTGATGCAAAGTCAGAAAAAGAGCTGCTCCCTGAGAGATGCTGTGTAGTGCATCAAGCCTTAATGAGCAAGTGATTGTCTTAAAGAGCCATTGGCCTCTGGTCTGGGGTTAGGGTCAAAGGTCGAGGGAAGGATCCTGGGCAATCGGAGGAACCTGGGATGAGGGTCTGCTGAGAGCCAGCGTGGAACACACGAGGATGTACAGCGGGGCAGGGCAGGGCACTAATAATGAATTGGGTCAATAGTGGCAATGCTGGTAGTGTGCCTGCCATGGAGGTATTATTCTTTAAATGTTGACTCGTATTTTGACGCCCGCTCCCCATGCTGTCTACACTGTTGTGTTCATGAAGAAGATGTCAGGATGAGGAGGGAAATGGATCGAGTGATAATGTTGCATACGCTCAAAGTACCAACTGTCCCATCCGTGTCCGTCCTTCGTAGCAAGTGAAATATTTGGCCACTGTGCAATAATGAACATGTGCATCCGAAGGTCAGAAAATCAAGCAGAGGTCTTCCATTTTTGTGCATAAGTAACACTAGATCAGAGTACGCTAATATAGCCTTAGTCATTTAAGTGGAAGTGAAATTATAAGTGCTGAACTAAACAAAAAGTTCCCTCTTCAATATCCTATCACACTAATTTAAGTGCAACCGTTAACATTCCAATATACTTTTTGGATTGCATGTTCCTATCCAGTGGTTTCATCTTAAAATGCTATATATCCATTTTGGGAGAAAAAAGTACTTGCATTTCATTGCTGAGTATAAAACTATACAATATCCAGTCAATTGATTGCATTTTGTGCTATTGATCATTGTGCAAGTAGTATTTTCTTTCTTTCTTTCCAGATGGTCAATAGCTCCTTTTTACAGGACGCTCTTCGGTTGGTCGAAGCTTATCATACTGTCTTATCACTTTGCAAAAGTAATGCATACAGAGCATCTAGTGGCTGAATGTAGAACTGCACAAAGTGATCTAGGTCCTTGAAGAAGCTCCTAAAACCTCATACGTAGGCCCAGTGATTGTCCAAATTGATTATATATTTTGCATAGGTCCCGCATGAAAGGCCAATTAAGAAAGGGAATTCCAATATCCACAGTTAAAACAATGTGATTCTACACAGTGGCCAAATGTTTATCAAAACATAACATTAATTTAGAAAATCCAAATGAAAAAAGCATTGACAATCTACCAGTGTTAATAAATATGGAATGACTAAGAAAAATTTAAAATAAATAAAACACACTAAGTGATTGTCTGTCACAGCTTTCTGTACGGATCTCTATCATAATATTGCAACTTTAAAATGGCATCATGATCGATGGAGACGAGTCTGCTTTTCTTCACATCAGGTTTTAGCGTACTAAGAGTATGTGTGTGATGTCCTAACCCCAGATCACATGGTGTCACATTAACAACGCTACAGAGTCTGGGGTCCAGCGAATGCCAGTCACAGAAACGACTGGTGGAGATACTGATGGTGAGGAGAGTCTAGTATAGTGCATTCTAGCTAAAAGGGCTACCCTGTGCTAAACAGCCGAACAAAAGGAAGAGGAGGAAAGGGAGGAGTACGATCAGAAAGGCAGTGTGAAAGTTATTGCTCCGTGGAGAGAAGGGTCCTTCATATTCACAGCCCGGAGTGATTGATGTCCATGGACTGGATTGTGCAAAAAGTGACGGGAGGGATAAGGGCATCCAGCACTCGTGAAGATTGGAAAGTTACAGTATATTCAACTTTACTTTCATGTCATTGGTGGAAATATGTATGTTCCCGTTGTCTTATTATAGTGGACTTTCCCTCCACTTGGTCATTGTGCTATCTATCTAATTCTGTCTGCTCCAATCACGTGGCCCTTAGAGGTAAAGGTGAGGGGAATTTGGGGAAAGAGGCGGGGTTTATTGTGAGGTCCTACTAGTCTCTGATTGGTTGTTTCTGATTGATTGTTCGAAAGCAGTCCAGCTTGTATTGGACAGAATTATTGCAGCGACAAAAAAAATTATTGATAGGATGGCAAATCTGCCAGATTCTGTTCCTCGCAAAATAGAATATTTATGTATATATCTTCACCTTGAAAAGTAGTAGCCATTATTTTCTTTTTCTTTTTAAATCCTTCATACAGTATGCTCTCTTTACATTTCTATAAGTTCTCATCAGAAGGTTGCAATACCTTCTTTACATATCAACAAAATCCAGACAAGGCTTTTATATATAGCAACAAACCCGAATCAACTCCCGGTTTTACCCCAATATTCTTTTACAAGTCTCATTTCAACTTTACAAATTCTGTACACATGAAACTATCAAATAAAATAAAAACACATAGACAAGGTATAGTCAGCCACAATGGACTGCTGTATTTTTAAATTAGGACTAACTTATTTTAACAGAACAAGAAGTAATACTGGAATCCGCTCTGCACTAGAAGAATATCTACAATAGCTTCTCTAAATTCACACAATTCCCTCCCCCATCCGGCCTCTTCACCATTTCGTCATGTGAAGAAAAAAAAATCAAACCAACAAAAAGTTTTTTTTCTCCAAAGTTAAAACAAATTAACTTACCCACTTTTTTTTAAAAGATTGACAGCTTAAAATTGTTCCTAGATGTTTAAAGTCTGTACATTTCTGGTCAGTCAGTTCAGTTCAGGAGAGAGGAGAAAGCCCCGATTAGGTTGCGGCTGCGGGGGCTCATTTCATTTATATATACATTCTTCAGACTGTATCGGTGAACAGGATGAGATAAGTGCTGGACATTCCTAGTATTGTTGGCGGTAACTGTACGTTTCTGGCGGATGACTCCTCAATTCCCCCGGCCTCACCTCGGGCTGGGCGAGCTCTGGAATATGTGGTTGCCACGACGATGACGCAGGCAACATGGCCGCTGTCACCTTGTCTGACCCGGCGGTCTTCTTGTTCTGCTGGTCCTCCGCTGATGATCGGCGCGGTGGGACCACAGGCAGTCACTTGGGCATGGCCATGGCAGAGTTGGGGTCGGGGTTGAAGAGTTCCTTGTAGAGCGGAGGGAAGAGGACGTTGACAGTTTCAGGGTGGAGCTGCTGGAAGGCCTGGAGCTCCTCTGTGTGGAGCGTACACAGGGCTGCCAACGTCGGGATACGGCTGATCAGCTGCCAGACAACAGAGAGACGGAAAGTTAGACTAATAAGTTGCGGTGGCCCAGAGGCAGGGACGGGATTAGAAGTTATTTTGTCATGTAAGTGTTGAGTTTCATAACTTTTATAGTGCACATTGCCCCACTTCTCCTGGCGGGCTGGGGAGCTGCTACATCAGTGCTTGCTTGGAGTGTGGCACTTTTGACTGGGCTGTTCCTTTAGGCTAAGGCTTCATGATCAAAGCAAAGTGCCTTGGGCTATACCTTAGTGTGCTGCCAGAGCTAGTCCAGGCTTACCTTGGCCAGTGCATCCTCGTCCATGTGGTTCTTCTGCATGATGTGCTGCAGAGCAAAGTATATCTTTTCCTGGAGCTTCTGGACCTTCCGGGGCTCCATCAGCCACGGCCGGTCTGAAAAATAAAACAACAAATAAATAAAATATGTTATTCACTTTTATGCTTTCCAGGTAATCCGCAAAGGAAAGACCGGTGGACAGAAAATGTTGCAGTATAAATAAGTGTTGATTTTTCATCTGACAAGTGTTGATTGGTGAGTTGTAGTCATATCTGGGGCAGGTCTTCAATCAGAATCAGAATCAGAATCACTTTTATTGCCACAGTATGCAACTTACACATGAGGAATTTGTCTTAGTGTCTGTATGCAGCGTAGCGGTCACATCAATATACAGAGATAAGAAGTAGGAAGATGACTAAAGACAATCGCAAAGTTGCAAGTGCAATCAAATCGAGTAAATATATATAATATGAGTGGTGAAGTGTTCTGTGGATGATAAATATGAATTTACGTTGGATTTACATGAGATTTACAGACTGAGTTAAATAGACGTTAAATAGGCTGTGGATTTACATGAATTTACAGTCGGAGTTAAATAAGAGTTTACATTGAATGTACATGAAATTTACAGGCTAAGTTAAATAGGCATTAATGTGCAGGGAATTTACATGAATACAATGGATACAATGAATACAATACAACGAATACAATACAAAAAGCATACAATTAACCCTGTTTGGCGTGGACTTATTTACATAATTACTTGTTAATCTTTTACATTATGAGAGTTAAATTGGCACTGATGATTTTGCTGGGTGATAATACAGTGTTTCCCCTACCATTCTAACGGCGCCCCCGCCAGGCCAGATTTTTTTTTTTCTGCTTTCCCCAGAATTTCAATAAACCTTTATGGCATATTATTACGATACAACAATACTGTTGTTGACAGTGTTGACAGTAATAGAAGATGCCAAATCATTCAAAACAATAAGCATTTTGCTTTTAGGAGCATTGTGCCAGCGTGCAGCGCTGTTCCAAAACGTGTCAATGTGTGTCGTTGCCCGGGAAACGCACATCCCATAATACAACTGTTCGCATCGCATCCCATAATAGTATGATGATATTTGGGATGCCATTGCGAACATATATGCGAACAGGTTAGCTGAAAGTTTAGCGTCGCCAGCGAGGGCCCCCACCGTTGCGGTCGGGGTACATTTCGAAATCCCTCCAGGCCTGAACATTTTTCTAGGGGAAACACTGAAAGACAAATGCAAACACTGTGTTCAGAGTAGAGCTGGCTGGTCTTTGCTTGCCTTGATTTAGACTAAGTGTAGGATCAAAGTGAATGTAAATGTGGATTGCTTCCTGTATTGTAATAATAGTGTGCGGCGTTGGGTTGGTGTGCACTGACCTGTGGAGATGAGCACTGCTGCGGAGAACAGAGCGATCTCCTCCTCTGTCAGCTGCAACGAACACAGACTCTTGGCAAAGTCAAACACCGCACTCACTAAGTCATCACAACCTTCAGGGAGGCGGACAACGAGAGAAGGACAGGGAAATGGAGAGGCAGACAAAAAAGGGAGAGATTTTCAGTGTGCTATATTCACTCTGGTCATGCGTTGATGAGCAAAAATGCCTCACAGGGTAGAGAAAATGGAGTTTGAGTTGAACCAGCACACACTCTGTATTTGGAGCATAAAATGAGAGGGTAGAATGAGGTGATAGTAGAAATATGTTACCTAGTGCTTTGAACATCTGCATGCCTCCGTACTTCCCCTCAAAGAGCACCGTGTTGTTGAGAGGGTTAAACGCCCGGCACATCCTCACCAAGACGACTTCCAGACAACCTGGAAGCAGGGAGGGGGAGAGTCTGGCTGAAACTGACACTAATATGGATGCAGCCATATTATACTAGCCACAAGGCAAAAACAACTTGGAATCACAGGGCGTTCATTTTTCCTTCCCTGAAATACATTCATCTGAGCCGTGACAAGATATGCAGATAGGCACGGCCAGGTTCCTGTTCCCATACCTATAGTATGACCTAGCGAATAGAAACACAAGACTCTCTCACCTGACTTGAGCAGGAGGATCTGGTCATTCTGGCACAGCTCCATGAACCCTGAGATGCGCTTGGCGAACTCAACCACGTACTGGATGGCATGGGTAATCTGGATGGCACACTGCTGCCATAGCACGTCCCGTGTCTGAAAACAAACGCACGTTTGAGATGATTTACATGATGTACTTATATTCAGGTCAGTCAACAAAAATGTAAAGTAAAAAAAGAAACGTATGCAAAATGTTACTTTTTATTTCTGTTCCTCTTTCTGTATTTCTTACACACTCATATTACAATTGTTATTACTATGACTACCACTTTATAAAATACAGGGGAATTTTTGTCCTCGTTAAGAGGAAGGGCTGAATTGAATTTGAATTTCTACTAATGAAATAGCTATTTTCTTATTACGAAGGTCCAAAGTACAATATCAGCAAATTGCCTATGTGTGTTTCATCATTTCTCATTGTAGGAAAGTTATTTCAAAGCCTTCCGTAGTAATGACCAATAATGCATTAGACACAGAGGTATGAGTGGTTAGTGGTGGAACAGAAGTACTGAGACGTGTGCGCGCCCAAGCACACACACACACGCATGCACACACACACACGCACACAAGTAGAAATTGTAAATGGAAATTGTAGAGCTGGTGAAGAAAGTTAACACGATAAAGGAAAAGTAGACTAGGAGAAAGGAGAGGAAAAATCAGAATAGGAGCTACATGGAACATTGGAAAATAAAATGTGCTCAGGCGATGCAGATGAGGATAGCATCATCACACACACACACACACACACACACACACACACACCTTGTTCTGGTACATCTTGACTTCCTCATAGGAGTGTGTCTGCCAGGCTAGCTGCTGCAGCTCGTCTGCTGTGTACTGACATGTCTCCAAGTGGGACTTGATGATGTTCTGGGCAATACGGTCTGAAAGGGAGGGATTGTTTGTTCATTCATTAATTGATCCATTGCCATCCAATATCTTCATTCATTCATACATTTGATGCAGAGTTGATAAATAGATTAAGAAATGAAGAATCAATTATATATTTCCATATGCTAAGAACTAGTATGTGAATAGGGTAAGCATGTTGGAACATACCCAACATGAATACCACACTATAGACGTGTCCCTATGTGTTGAGAAAAATAAATAGACTTGTGCTAAAGGCTAAAGAGCTGCACATACATACATACATACACATATATACATATAGGCCTACAGTGTAGGGCTATGAACTGACAGGGTGTCATATTGTGTAGCAGTCTTTACCCAGCTCTCCCATGCTGACGTTACTGGGTCCCAGCTGACTGTCCTGGTAGCCCCCATAGCTGAACAGGTTGGGTACCGGCGTCAGGTCATACACCGGCTCCTGCTTAATGTGCTTCATGCCTGACATGTCCAACCCCGACTGGTCCGGAGACGGCTGGGTGGAATCCATCCCATAGTAACCGCCTGGTACTCCACCTCCGTTACCGTGGCCACCCTTGGGCAGCTCAATGACATGACCGTTGGCATAGGTGCCCCCGATCTCATGGTTGAGGGTGGACAGTCCGTTGGTGAGGCTGGATGAGTAAACGCGGGCCAGGGCTTCAGCCTCACCCGTCTGCTGCCGCTGCTGCTCCGCAATGCGCGCCTGGTGCTTCTGGACCTCTGCATACAGGCTGTCGCGCTGCTTCTTGGACATGCGGCCAAACTTTACCGCTGTAGGGGGAGACGGAGGTAAAAAAAAATCTGTCACAACCTTGCAGCTCCTCCAAGTGCATGAGTCAAAAAGAACCAAAGAATTGGGAAGAATTCAGCTTGCTGTTGGAGTATAATTACAATTATTTAAAAAAAACATGTTACAAAACCTATCCCACAATAATAACAATAAAAGTAAAATTGTATTCATAACAGGGACTATAACAGGGATGTCTATCCCTTGGATTTTTGGATAAATAAAATCAATCAATCAATCAACACTGTAGGAGCCAAAGCAGCAATTTTGTTTATTAAAAAAATATATAACTTCAACACTTATCATATTTTTTGTTTAGTTCTGATTCTTATTGATTTTGATTGGCAGCTTGGCCAATGATTGGAAACTTGGCCATTGTTGTTGTTTGAGGAACAATGGAGTCATGGCTTTCGTTGAGAGCAAATAGAGTATTTTTTTTAACCATCTCATCGTATGGTATCTTCTCATTCATACTGTACATCTATCAACTATTTTCTCTCTCTTTCATTAAAAACTAAGCAAAAGTAGACAGTAGTGGCAGACTATTTGCAACTCCAGTGAATAACTATGTGCCAATACTGAGTCCGCTCGCGGATCCATGTGCGTTGCTGCACATCTTTTTGTGCACATGCACATCTTGTTCAGTACATAGTCCATACATTTATTCATATGCATACGTGTGTGTGTGTATATATATTTATTCATATGCATACGTGTGTATCTACTGCGCTCTCACCATCTCTGGACATTCCGAGGGCGAGACATTTCTGCAGGCGGCAGTGTTGGCAGCGGTTTCGGTTGGTCCTGTCGATGAGGCAGTTCCTCTGGCGGGGGCAGGAGTAGGCAGCATTGTTCTGCTGACTCCGTCGGAAGAAACCCTGGTTGCATGTGAGTGAAGAAGAGTTACAGATCCCCGCCCGCCGGATAGAAAATGTACATTGAGGCGAACAAAGCAGGGCTTTTTATATGATGTTAAAAAGGGAACAATATGGAAAGTCTCACCTTACATCCCTCGCACGTAATGACTCCATAGTGGATACCTGATGATTTGTCTCCGCAGATTTTGCACGGTATAACTTCGATTTGGGCTGCAGGCAGAGAGAGGAAAGAAAAGACCGGCATTATATAACCCAGGTCATGTACAACACGGTTTGGACACACGTGTGTGTCCCAGCGCCGAGGGCCACGCCTGCTTCAGTCACCTCACTTTGAGGCTTTTCAGACCTCAGTTGGTGTGCTAATTACAGGTTGAAAAACAGTACATCAGTACGTGTGTGTGTGTGTGTGTGTGTGTGTGTGTGTGTGTGTGTGTGTGTGTGTGTGTGTGTGTGTGTGTGTGCGTGCGTGCGTGCGTGCGTGGTAGCTTCAGGAAGCAACTTCACAAGGTGAGAAGGGCACAATGACATCTGGATGTCTAGTTTCCTGTAGGAGGTTTTCTAATGACAGGGGCATTGAGGACAGCACACACATGTACACTCACACATGCACACACACACACACACACACACACACACACACACACACACACACCAAGACTGCATTATTTGTGTGCGGGCTCTTTGTGTTTCATTTGAAGGAGAGGTTAGAGAGGTTCCTTGTAATGAAATAGGTTACATCACCGAAGGGCATACTCTCTCTCTCTCTCTCTCTCTCTCTCTCTCTCTCACACACACACACAGACTGCAGTTCTACACACTTTCACATAATTCTTCCAATATTAAGCTTTTCTTTTTCTTTTTACAAATAAACCAATGTAAATACAGATAGATACACTTTTCACTAGTTACCCAAATTAAACTTCACAACAACATCCTTGTCAGTAATTTACTCACTGTGTATAGGCAGCTCCATGTACAGACACAACCAAAGGCACAGAATACCTTCACTGACGTATCTCAATGTAACATGCACAACACATCTCTGAGCATAGTATCCATAATAGCCATAAGAGAAAGCACAGGTACTGCTAAGAGATATCAGACCCATCTAGAGGTAGACAGGTACTGTTAAGAGATATCAGACCCATCTAGAGGTAGACAGGTATGTCTGCTGAGATGGCATGCTCTCTATAAAGAGATTAGACTGCCAATCTAATCCTAAATTATTTCCCGACGTGCTGCTTCCCTCTGCTGAGCTTAGACACAGCTGAAACAGCCACTCAACTGTAATCTACTTGCATAGTGCTACCTGTAGGAAGCGTTGACAGTTTCAGGAACTTTTCAACATGTAGTTCATCAATTAGACAAAGTCAACAGGCAGAACTGGAAATACATGTGCGTTTCTGCCTACCTAAAGAACATCAGCAAATGTATATATTGTGTGTGTGCGTGTGTGTGTGTGTGTGCGCGTGCACATGTGTGTATGTGTATGCGCGCGCACGTGTGTGTGTGTGTGTGTGTGTGTGTGTGTGTGTGTGTGTGTGTGTGTATGTGTATGTGTATGCGCCCGCACGCGTGTGTGTGTGTGTGTGTGTGTACGTGTGCACCACAGTACATTGTGTCTAGTTATATCTTGTATATAAAGTGTTCATATGTGCTGGATGGACAGTATGAATTGTCTTGCTATGTGTGTGTGTGTGTGTGTGTGTGTGTGTGTGTGCGCGTGCGCGCGCGCTAAATGAATGCAGAGGAATGAGTGTGCAGTATACATAATGGGATAATCCTATAGAGATGGGGATCACTGGAGAGAGTCCTGTCTGTCTAAGTGGCACAGACAGTAATCACTCTTCTAGTCTATACACACTGTAGACCTGCTGCACTAACAACGTTTGCCGGTCATATCACCAAATCTCAGCCTGTTAACACACTCACAGACAGAATATCAGATTATCATGTGAGTGAATCCCCTGGTCCCCTGCTATATATTGCATTCTTTCTGCAGGGACCTGAACACACTGTTGGACAGCACAGGTTATCCACAGGAGAAGAGGGCTGGTGAGAAGGAGAAGGTGATGGAACAAGTTTCTCTCACTAATGTGACTTAGAAGCTGTTAGGCAAGTCCGATCAGAGAAGACAAATGGCTAGTGTTGACTTTTATGCCTCTTCTCACATCTAGACTAGAACGATAACTATAAATTTGACTATAAGCTATAATGATACATTGTTGCTCAAGCATTCACACTACAACGGTATCAGTGCTAGTGATAAACTTCCTCGGAAACAAAGTACGACTGCAGTGCGCTAGCGACTTCTCTACCCCCTTCTTTCTTACAGATTTAATTTGATTGGAAATGTTTCATAGTTAGTTACTGCATCCACAAACTCACTTTGAGGTCGACCCAGAAATCTAGTTATAGTTGCTGTTTTGGATGTGTTTTGGGAACACGGATACATTATTTCTACTTAAATGTTTTTATACTTAGAGTTATCTTTAGAGTTAATGCTCTAGATATGATTGGGCCTTTAGCCCCTTATGTTATTCTCCCCTACTGCTTCTTTGTTGCATCTTCAAATTACAATTTAATTATAGGAGCTTTGGAGTATTTGATGATATGTTATTAGAGCAGTGAGTCCCAAACTTTTTCAAGTCAAGGACGCCTAAACTGACAAATTAAACCACGGCCCCCCATTTGATACGGTTTTCTCCCCGGGTCCCACATCTGATGAGATTTTTTGCTTTGAGATGTTTTATTACAGAAAGTGTATGAAACCCATCACCAAAACAGTCTGTCATTGTGTTACTTATGGATGGAATTATAGTGAAAATAAATTATTCCCCTTTTAGCTGGGGACCCCCTGGAAATCCCTCAAGGACCCCTGGGGGTCCCCGGACCCCAATTTGAGAACCACTGTGTTAGAGTGTGTGCTATATTGTGCAGCTCATACTGAGAGTTCTGGTGGTGGTTCAAGACGTGACCCATTTACACCAGTTCCTGGCCAACTGGCGCCAAACTGGGTCAGAGCAGAGCACTGGACTGGGACGACGCATAGACTACACACACACACACACACACACACACACACAGTCCTGTCAATGAACATGGCCTGTAACAAACTATTTATAGTCCGTAAAACAGGTCAGTTGCGCTTCGGGACACGGCTGTTATCAACAGTCTACAGTACATATGAGCAGTAAACAGATTGTGTGTGTGTGTGTGTGTGTGTGTGTGTGTGTGTGTTCGCGTGCGTGCCTGCGTGTGTGTGTGTGCGACTGCGTACGTGCGTGCGTGTGTGTGCGTATGCATCATCATATTTACCTCATTCTTCCTGTTGCTGCCATTGTTAATCGCTAAACAAGTGAATGTCTATGGGTAAAGACTAGCTGAATGTATCCGGCCCATACTGCTGCTGGGATGTAGGTAAAAACATACTTATTTGTACTGATTTCCAGGCCAACTTCTGCAGTTTTCCTACCCAAAGGAGCATGGGCGTGTGGGCATGTGCATTGTTTTAAGCGTGCATTTCAGAGTGCTTGTTTCCCAGAGAGGGTTTGAGTGAGCGTTTCACACACTGTGCTGCAAAACATAGGCGCAGAGACAAAGAGAGTGCGAGTGTGTGTGTGCGAGTGTGCGTGCTTGCGTATGTGAGTGTGGGTGTGTGCATTGCGGAGTGTGCGCTCATTGCCAGCGGGGACTGTCAGGTAGGATATAGGGAGACGGTCATGACAGCATCGCTGTTGCCACGGTGACCACCCACTCGCTGCACTCGTCTGGCTGTCACAGCGATGATTTGCTAAGCTGTCTCACTCTTTAAAGGAAGTGATGTCATGGCTGCTGTGTGGAGCCAACTCGGTGTCCACTATTCGTGCTGTCGCCCTCTCGCTCGCCTCCTTCCCAGCCTGCATCCAACAGTGGAGGCACTTTGTGAAAGTGTTTACCAAAGGACACCCACTTCCACTTGCTGCCTTCTTAAGTTGTCGCTGCAATGGCAGAATTAAGACACGTAATCTGTTGCGTGTTTAGAAGACGCTCTGGTCGCATTGTATTTAGAGGAAAAGTCTGGCTGCTGTACAATGTTGGGAATTTCCTTTCCTGGTATTACAGCTTTTAAGCTCTAGTGAAAGTGAATTCCTAAAATAGAACTCAAGAGTAAAGAGTCTAATGCAGCTTTCCCCCCTAACCTCTCTTGCCAGTCATATACATTCATTCCATTTCTGGACAAAGCCTTGGTGGGAAAAAGCCGTTCAGTGGTGGTTTTTGGAGATTACTGTGCTCCTATTTAGCTACCTGTGTTTCACAGATACGGGGGCGGGACCCGTCTCCAACCTGAGTTGACCTACTCTGAGCCGGGGCAGACTGACAGCCTCCTCAGCCAGTGGGAGCACGAGCGTTATCCCGAGGTTATTATGTAAGAGTGGGACTGCAACGCTGGCGGTTCCACAGCTAAGAGGAGGATCAGGACCACACAATCTCTTGAGAGAGGGAGGAGAGGCATATAGGCAAAGATAGACGTTAGGCCATATTGTGGCCATATTGTAATCAATGCGTGTGAGAGTGTGTGTGCAGTGCACGAGCATTTAGAGCCCGCGCACGTGCATCCGTGTAGTAGCTGATTGCGGCCGTGAGGCCTGTATTGAGCTGGCACGTGTGTTATGATAATTGATTTTTAATGAAGTGAGGATCTCCTGTGTATTTCCTGGGCTGGCCCTCTCTCTCTAAATAGAGCCCTAATTAGCTACGTTAACACTGTACTAGTGTAATACTTAACACTGCAGAGAAAAAGGCAGCCGCCTAGCACCAATAGCTTAGCAATACTTCATCTAAACTACATAAGTAGCCCACACATACAGTAATACTTCATCTAAACTACATAAGTAGCCCACACATACAACAATACTTCATCTAAACTACATAAGTAGCCCACACATACAACAATACTTCATCTAAACTACATAAGTAGCGTACACATACAACAATACTTCATCTAAACTACATAAGTAGCCCACACATACAACAATACTTCATCTAAACTACATAAGTAGCGTACACATACAACAACACTTCATCTAAACTACATAAGTAGCCCACACATACAACAATACTTCATCTAAACTACATAAGTAGCGTACACATACAACAACACTTCATCTAAACTACATAAGTAGCCCACACATACAACAATACTTCATCTAAACTACATAAGTAGCCCACACATACAACAATACTTCATCTAAACTACATAAGTAGCCCACACATACAACAATACTTCATCTAAACTACATAAGTAGCCCACACATACAGTAATACTTCATCGACACTATAAAAGTAGCTCACACATACAACAATACTTCATCTAAACTACATCAGTAGCTCACACATACAACAATACTTCATCTAAACTACATAAGTAGCCCACACATACAACAATACTTCATCTAAACTACATAAGTAGCCCACACATACAACAATACTTCATCTAAACTACATAAGTAGCCCACACATACAGTAATACTTCATCTAAACTACATCAGTAGCTCACACATACAACAATACTTCATCTAAACTACATAAGTAGCCCACACATACAACAATACTTCATCTAAACTACATAAGTAGCCCACACATACAGTAATACTTCATCTAAACTACATCAGTAGCCCACACATACAGTAATACTTCATCGACACTACATCAGTAGCTCACACACACATACAGTAATACTTCATCTAAACTACATCAGTAGCCCACACATACAGTAATACTTCATCGACACTACATCAGTAGCTCACACACACATACAGTACAGGGTTATGAGCACAGTTTCCTGTAAGGACACACAGACACAGATGGATGTCATCCTTTAATATTTCAGCGCTACCTCTCTCCATACTGAGATTGTAACAGCAAATGAAGACCACTAGGTGCTGCTGTACATACTTTGTTTCTGTGTGTGTGTGTGTGTGTGTGTGTGTGTGTGTGTGTGTGTGTGTGTGTGTGTGTGTGTGTGTGTGTGTGTTGCATAAGGGGCAGACTGGACATGCATGTTTCATTCATTCAGCTTGAGGGCGGGGGAGGGGGGGGGTCTACATACCCAAAGCAACACACACACACACACACAACGTCATGCAGTAACAATACTACTTTGAATCGTGCTCTGTTGAATGGCTTCCTACTATAACGTTTAAGTTATGCATAAGCACTCTCAAGGGTTGATTTGTTGGGGATGAAGGAGGATGACATCTCCACTGTTCACAAAAAATATGCATTACTGCTTCCTATAGTTAACTAGAGATCTTCTGCGAAAGATGAAGGAAATCAGCACTTTACCCACCACTCTCTTTGTTAAAGTTGAACAACTCGTTCGCTGCTCTTACAGTAGACTACTGTATACTGTCATTGTTCACCATGCAGTTCAGTTCAGTCTGTTTGTCTCCGAGTCTTCCTTCTCCCTGTAAGTGGCTGCGTGACTGGGAAATCATTTCAGTTTCTGTATTTCATAATCTATTTCCATCTGGCAGCGTATAGTGCTGTCTTCCCTGTCTCCTCGCTGCCTGGAGAGGAACAAGCCATTTCCCCCTCAATGATGATGAAAAACACAGAGAAACATTGGTGGCGTTACAGCTGAGTGGATTAACACACATGGCTGGGAATAGCCATAGGCGGAGATTGCAGGGTGGCCCTAGTGGCTGAAATAAATATATCACTTCAACAACCCTTGAATAAAGCTTAATTTGCACCGCTGCACAAAGTAAACTATATCAACGTGTTATTGTGTGCACCATGTAAATCTCCACGTCACTTTGACAGGCATCACAGGGATCTCGTCTTAGCTAAAGATCGATGGTTGAGTCAGAGAGCATGCAAAGCGATAGATGGACCTCACTTCCGTCTAGTTCTGTCTTCATTGGCACTGGCAGACTACACTGCTTTTAGTTGGTACCATATATATATATATATATACAGTATATATATATATATATATATATATATTCGTGCCACTACGTTAATACTCTTTGTGTCATACAGTATTGAATGAACAAGACTGGTTTTCGATGTGTTTCAGAATTAGAATCAGAATCAGAAAGACTTTAATGATCCCCGGGGGGAAATTGTCACTTGTCTACTTTGTAATTTGTTGTGGTGTATGGTCTATTGGCTATAAATGATTGATTTTGGCATTTGTGTGGTGCAGCATAGCTGGGAATTAACAGGGATACAATCGTTTTTATTTTGGTATCCCCCACCCCACACCCTCGAACACAACTCAAACTCCGCCTATGGG
This sequence comes from Poromitra crassiceps, assembly GCF_964638095.1. Taxonomy (NCBI): domain Eukaryota; kingdom Metazoa; phylum Chordata; class Actinopteri; order Beryciformes; family Melamphaidae; genus Poromitra; species Poromitra crassiceps. Next base: position 24,148,828 of record NC_139631.1, on the reverse strand, counting down.
AATAGCGTATACAAACCAGTGTTGCTTGGGTTATGTCCCCTGTGTCACCTGTCATGTTTTCACATCATACTGTCCCATTGACATCAGTGAAATACTGCCACTGCATATGCTTTCAAACAGACTGTGCTGTCACAGTCTTCGCTGTCTCTTTTCACTCTCTGAAACATCTAACAAAAATATTGAAGGGTGGTGGCCTATCTGATCTCCTCCAAAAATAATTAAATAAAAAAGCGTATTTCAGTCACTTTTATCTGTCTTCCATACTGTATGTCTTCACTACTTCAGTCGCTCTTTGTGTCTCATGCACCTGCGTGTTTGTTTACCATAAATACCATCATCATCACCACTGCTACTCACCTATCCCATTGTCACAATGAAGCCTAGCCTAATGCTAAACATGCAACCATGATTTTATCGATAGCACTACTGTTGCCCCATCATGTGCATTTATTCTGTGTATTCGGAACCAACTTGTAAACAGGAAGAAGCATGTCATTCAAGGCTCAAGCGTCTCTGCCTAACCTGATGATAAACATAACGATAACGCTGGCATTCTAACACGAGCCATCGCTGCGCTTCACACTTTACAGTCTTATTATTGTAACGAGACGCAGTCATCCCGCTGTCCCTTTCCAGCGTGTTTGTTTGTACAGTGTCCCAAAGGACGCCTCAGTGTGTTATAGTAATAACCATAACGCCATGCGGCGGACCCATCACCCCTCCCCCATGCCTCCCTAGCTGCCAAGCCTGTGAGTTGCCATGCACGTCTTTGTCCACTCCGTAATATAGATAGTCACACTGTTGCTACATGAGCAGAGATGCGTTAACCCCCAGCCTCCTCTTGTCCTATTGCTCTCCGCCCCCGACCACACACACACACACACACACACACACACACACACACACACACACACAGAGTCTCCCTCGCCCTCCCCCACTGGGTATGTCAGAGGGTATGAGCTCGTCCAGCTTGCCATGATGTGGCCGCAAAGCACTCTGGGTAATTGCTCAGATAGCAGGTCTAGGATCAGCTGCGGTTTGCTCACAGAACGTTGTGCCGCCGCTGCGTGATTGGATGCCATGGCGAGGGAACAGAAGGGGGCCACTGGCTGTCGTCCAACGCATCGATTCACACACACGCACACACACACACACACACACACACACAGGCGTGCACACACTCGCAGAGACACACGTTCAGACAGACAGAGACACACATTCAGACATGCTTGAATGCATACATTAACACAAACTGCTTCAGAAAAAGCAGACATACAGTACAAATACTATGCATGCCCCCCACCCCAGTGCAGCATGTGTCCTCAGATGGATAAGAGGAGAAGGAGGCGTGGGAAAAAATCCACAGGGTAGACCCCCTCTGCCCAAACACACACACGCGCGCGCGCGCACACACACACACACACACACACACACACACGGTCGGCCCATCTGCCTCCACAGATCTGCCTCTCATGGTCACTGTACACACACACACACACACACGCTCACACCCCTTCCCCCTGGGTGACCTGTAGGACCCTGGTGGCCTGGCTGACCTTTCCTTAAGGACTGAGAGAGTGCATCAGAGTGGAAGGAACAAGTCCAAGTGTGAGAGGTCTGCATCTGGCCATTACCCCCACCCGACCCCCCACGCCCTGCCTGAAATCAGCCATGAGAATGCACACAGAGGCGCACTCGCTGAAGCAAACACACACACACACGGAAACACACACTGCTTCTGTGTCTCTCTTAAATATCCTGTTTCCTTCTCCCTCTCACGCATGCAACAGACATGCATGTGTGCACACTGGGCTGTTAAAACACTGGGTGGCTCGTGGTGCAGAGAGGAACACACACACACACACACACTGCCGACTGCGATGTTGTTCAATTTCGGGTGTGAGAAAATCACGTTTTGTAGTCGGCGGCCACGTCCTCATCCTCCCTTAACCCCACGCCCCTCCTCCTATGGTGTTTCTGTTGAGCCTAATTGTAGATGACAGTGTGTGTGTGTGTGTGTGTGTGTGTGTGTGTGTGTGTGTCTGTCTGTCTTTGAGGGGGAAGGGAGAGGAAAGGTGGCTATCCCAGTGAGGCAGAGAGAGAGACAGAGACAGACTAGCCATGGAGCGACAGATTGAGAGAGATGTTTTCAGTTCTTACAGAAGGTGTGTAGAGAAATCTGCTCTCAGATTTATTGGAGACACAGCCATACAGTGCTGCTCAGTGGCCGGTCCCATAGAATCAGGGGAGCAGACCGGCCAGTCAGATAGAATCAGGGGAGCAGACCAGCCAGTCAGATAGAATCAGGGGAGCAGACCGGCCAGTCAGATAGAATCAGGGGAGCAGACCGGCCAGTCAGATAGAATCAGGGGAGCAGACTGGCCAGTCAGATAGAATCAGGGGAGCAGACTGGCCAGTCAGATAGAATCAGGGGAGCAGACTGGCCAGTCAGATAGAATCAGGGGAGCAGAAAGACACACTGACGTAAGTGTGGTGGAATGAACATTAACGCATTAATGAAGAGACCAGCACTTAGTGTGAATCAGATTTTAACCCATGAGATTTGGAGGGAGATTGTGTGCGCGCGGTAGTGTTTTTATTATTTCTACTAAAACTGAATGTCGTCCTCCAAAGCTGAATGGACGATGTGAATTGATAACTTGTTTATGAGTATGTGCAAAAAAAATGCATTTGTGTGTTTCTGTGTGTATATTCCTGTTTGAGTTTGTGTTTGAAAGTATGTGTGTTTGAGAGTGTGTGTATTTGAACGTATGTGTGTGTGTCTGAGCGTGTGTGCTTGAGCGTGCGTGTCCTCTCCCAGGGATGGCCGCTAATAGCTCGCCTCGGGCCACAATTTAACTCAGCCTAACAAGGTTCTCCCCAAAGTGGCCCCAGGGGCGTCTCTCACACAGGCAAATTGATCACAAAGACTATTACACAGCTTGGCCCAGCCTGCTCTGCTCTTCACCTGCTCTCTGTATAGCTCTCTCTCTCTCTCTCTATCTCTATCTCTCTCTCTCTGTCTCTGTCTCTCTCTGTCTCTCTCTCTTGTGGGATGATTTAACAGAATGCATTATGAACATTACCATATCCGAGTTGAGAGAGCCAAAGCAGTTTTGATGTTATAATTGTATTCTCTTTGTGAATGACAGGAGACCTCATGTCAACAACACTGCTTAGGACCAGTGTTTTCTGGACTCGTGGCTCAACTTGGACTTGAGCACTGTTGACTCGGACTTGGACTTGGACTGGAGCATCCATGCATTCAGACTCGGAAGTTGGAGACGAGGACTCGGACTTATTAATTGATAAAGATTTTTTTTTTTGTTTGTTTTTTTAGTTTTTTGTAATAGACCCTAATAATTTTAGCCTGGTTAAAGTCATCTGGATCTGTGAACTGACATTCTGTTTCATTTTGTGGATCCATCTGGACAATCATTTCAGCCAATCAGCGTCGGATCCAGTCAAATCCAAATCCACTCGGAAGAACGTTGAAAAGTCTTTTCTACTGAGAAACTCTGCTGTTGCATTATTATACTCCTGTTCTTGTTTAATTGTTGTTATTGAGTTTATTTCTGCAATAACTTCACTTATGTCTGTTTAAACTTGATGAACGTTGACGTTTCTGCTCCAGCTGGAGAGCCACGGAGGCAGCCATTACTGTTTTGCCAGCGGCATTCCTGATTGGCCGGCTACAATGTCAACTACTGTACTAGGCAGGTCCCTGATTGGCCCGTACACTTAAAAGCGCCCACCCCGGGACAGAGGGCAGACGGTCTCGTAGAACAAAACACAAATGTGAGTTCACGTGACCGGATGGTACCAGGCTATAATCATTTGGCCTAAGATATTGATAGCTACTGTATATTAATATCATGCCATTATTCAATCAATGACACGTGTGTTCCACCTGCATGCGGATTCACACTTATATTCAGTAACTCTGGACTCGGACTCAGACTCAGGCAATGAGGACTCGACTCGGGCTCTTCTTTGGTGACTCGGACTTGGACACGGACTCAAACACTGGGGACTCGAGACTCGACATGGACTCGAGATATAGTGACTTGACTACAACACTGCTTAGGACACACACACACACACACACACACACACACACACACACACACACACATACAGGGTTTAAGAATGGTAGCTCAGGACTTTGGAGCTAGAGAGAGAGAGGGATGGGGAGAGAGAAAGAGACCTAGTAAGAGTCTCTTCAATGGGATTACTAGCACTAAAACAGGCTAATCTTTGCCATTAAGAAAAGATGCCACCGTAGACTACGGCTAATTCATATTATAGGCTTATGGTTGTTAGTGAGTGCTAGTATGCACCTGCCAACACTGAACACCACCACACAGTGTATGCATTTAGCAACTCGTCTAGTTACTGTACATATTCACTATCCACTAAATACCGTAGTTATGAGGAGCGAAATTACGCTTTCTCTCGCAAAATTGTGTCATATAAGAAAGCCACACCTCACATTCACGATTAATTTTGCTCCTATATGTATGCATAACTCTCTATGTACAGTATACATTAATATGTATACAAGTACAGCTTAGAATGCACCAGTGTCTCACACACACACACACACACACACACACACACACACACACACACACACACACACACATAGACTAATCTGCTTTGAGCGTTAACAAAGGCTAATAGGTGGTGTGCTAGTGTGGACTTTGGATACTACTATTATGGGTGCTGCCTGCATTCAGAGCTAAGCGTGGCTATGTACAGTAAGTGTGTATAAAGTCAAGTTTGTAGTTGTGATATATTCACCACCATGTGTACGTACGTACGTGCAAACGTGTACACGTAAACACTATTTCCTGTTCTCCACTGTTCCCTTATCCCTCGCTCTCTCACATGGACTCTCCCTCACTCACACAAGCACACACATACACACACACACACACACACACATACACACACACACATACACACAGAAACTCAAATGAACCACTCACTCACAAGATCCGATTGCACTATTATATAACTCTTTTTAAGTCTCCCTCTCTCTCTCTCTTACTTGCTCTCTTGTTTCTTATCTCACTCTCTCGCAGTCACTCTCATTACTCTCTCCCCGTTCCAATTATCTCGTTCTTTTCAATACCCTGCCTTCACTTCAATTGGCCATCATTGCATTTCTTTTAAAAGTAGTAAAACCCTCACTCTTCCCCTGTTTCCAATTGTAACTTTTATTTATGAACTAGAATCAAATGTACTGGCTGAAATACTATTTTCACCAGCAATAGAGCAGTAATGGCTCTGCTACGTGAGGATTCCTCTGTTTAAATCCAGAGGTGAGGCGTGCAGGTGGACATGCTTTCTGACTTGGGACTATCATTATCATCAACCTGATCCCAGAAGACAAAACGCAGTCAAGATCCACATCTCTTCTCAAAATGCTTGAACACTTTTTAAAGCCATGCATGGTACCTCTCTGTTCATGCATTAGGCCTACTTCGTCTCTTCATCTCACCAGCGCATGCAGTCACCATCTTTTCCCCGGTTCTTACATCAATGTAAATTGGAGGAAATGTGAATATTGAATATCACGGTGCCTCCACTGAGACATGCTGCCTGCCTGGATGAGTAGTGTACAAACCCACAAAACAGAAGGAGCTGTCAGATGACTCTTATGACTTCAAGGCAGACTTAGAGTTTAGGAGTGCTTCAGTCTGAAATCCCTCCTGGCTAAGATCATGTGTAGACATCAACCAAAGCGTGCCGTATAGCCCACGCTTTGTGTGTATAAAGATTTGAGAGAGAGAGAGAGAGAGAGAGAGAGAGAGAGAGAGAGAGAGAGAGAGAGAGAGAGAGAAAGTGTTCGCCTAGACTCCCCCAGACAGCCGTGGAGGGATAAAACCAACACGGAACGCATGCTGAGCACATGCTAAACAAACATGGGCCATGATAGCTGCTGCTAGCGCTTCACACCAGCGCACGGTAGGACACTTTTCAGTCCACACACTGAAAAAAGGGTCAGTTAAATACACTAACACGTACATGCTGTGGCTGGCTGACAGACAGGTGTACGGTCAGTGGGGTGTGTGTGTGTGTGTCTGTGTGTGTGTGTGTGTGTGTGTGTGTGTGTGTGTGTGTGTGTGTGTGTGTGTGTGTGTTGCAACACCACTACCTCAGTAGGACTGTGTTGAGGGATTACCAGTGTGGCCTGCATGGGCTTGGGGTAATCTCTCTTCTCTTCTTACATAACACTGGGCCATTAGTCAGCACAAACACAAAATAAACAACACAATAATAACCTGCTGATTCTCAACCTTTTTCTTATCAACGACCCCTTAGTCCACATTAAGCCACAGACTAGTTTAGACTAGTTTAGTCCACATTAAGCCACAGACTAGTTTAGTCCACATTAAGCCACAGACTAGTTTAGTCCACATTAAGCCACAGACTAGTTTAGACTAGTTTAGTCCACATTAAGCCACATACCCCATTTGATGAGATCTCTCTGATCCAGATCTGAGAAATAGTTTATGATTTTGTCCAGAACTCCAAGACTATCTAGGTCTAGGTATCTAGGTAGGTAGACAGATAACAGAGAAGCTACGATCAAAACAGTCATTCGTCTACATTATATAAATGAGTTAACTTCAGGAAATAATGGTGAAGTTCAACAATTCATCAATTTGCGGACCCCTGGTTGTCCCCGCTTTGAGAAGCACTGCACTAAACAACACCAAGCTCAGCAACAGAACACACACGCCTGGTTGAGCTATTAGCTATTAGCCAACATGTGGTTATGCAGCAAGAAAGAGAGCTTCTTCATCTTTTTGGACTGACTGTTGCACTGGTTGCACCACTATCCTCGTTAATATTTCATGACCCATTTCCATTCCTATAGAAACATTTCACAAAATAATAAGAGCAAGCAGGATAACAGCAAAACATTCTGATATATTAACTCATGAGCCATTTGAAGCCATGCTTGTGGAGCCAAGTCAGTAGGTTACTGACCAGGACACATACCCTTAATACAGCTTCCCACCCGCAGACATGGCCAATTGTGCCTGTATGGATGCCCAACCAATCCTGAGGTAACACGGGGGCTCAAACCTGCGACCCTCGTGTTGGTAGGCAGGGAATCCCTACCGCTACACGACCCCAGTAATGGCGTATAAGTTATGTTGTATGGATTTATCCAAACAGACTGCTTCCGTTGGGATCGACTCAAAATTGATCGGACAGATCAATGCCGACGCAAGCCACCGAAGCAAAGCAGGATGGGACTAATTCTATTGGCAGCAGGCCGTCATGCGTAGCATTGCCGCTGTGTGTGTGTGTGTGTGTGTGTGTGTGTGATAAACATGCTTTTTGGATAAACTGTAATGATGAGGTGGTGATGATGAGGTATTGCTGCAGATTCCAGGCAAATGTTTTTTTTAGTTGCTCCTATTCTCAATTTCTTTTGGGATCAATTCTATTTTTGATTTTTCTCTCGTTTTCTCCTCAGTTGTACTTGGCCAATTCTCTATGTCCTGGTCGCTCCACGCAAACTGCCGATCTGGGGAGAGCTGTAGACTAGCACATGCTTCCTCCGATACCTGTGCAGTACGTAGCACATGGGAGGATCATGCTATTCCCCCAGTTAACCCTCCCCCCCTGAACAGGCGTCCCGACCGACCAGAGGAGGCACTAGTGCAGCGACCAGGGCACATACTGTACCGTTAATGCGGCTTTCCACCCGCAGACATGGCCAATCGGGTCTGTAGGGAACGTCTGACCAAGCCGGAACTACAGCTACCGGGAATTGAACCCGGGTCCCTCCACAGTGATAGGCGAGTGCTTTTACCGCTACACTACCCAGACGCCCCTGTTGCGCCTGTCCTCCTCTTTTACACCTTCCGCTTGTGATCACCTTTCTAGTTTATTGCTCTCTCTCTCTGTCTCTCTGTGTGTGTGTGTGTGTGTGTGTGTGTGTGTGTGTGTGTGTGTGTGTGTGTGTGTGTGTGTGTGTGTGTGTGTGTGTCTGTGTCTGTGTGTGTGTCTCTCTCTGTCATTCTATCTTTTCCCATGGTGAAGGAGCGTGGGAGATTGTGATTGACACATATCACTGACAGGGGGGATCAAATGGCTCTGTGTCCCCCTCCTCCCTGTTTCCTGCCTCCACGGCTGAACTCTGTGACCTGTGTGATCTGGCTGTAAACGCTCTGAGGCTTATCAGTCATACAAAGCATGCAGACGCGCCACACACATGCTAACGGGGGCTAACGCAGGAATCACTGTGGAGAGACTCAACTGGTGTGTGTGCATGCAGATAAACATGCAGGGTATATGTCTGCATTGTTGTCGACCTGTGTGTGTGTGTGTGTGTGTGTGTGTGTGTGTGTGTGTGTGTGTGTGTGTGTTATCATTAGCTAGCAGAGGTCTTTCAGTACAGTTCATCTTGAGTCCAGTTAGGTCCAAATTACAGTAAAACTTTGGGCATGATGCTGATGATGCTGATTTGGCTCTGATCTCTATTTTGGATTCTCAAATATTTTTTGTTTCCAAAATTGGATTTTTTTTTCTTGCAGTCATCTATGACCTTTAATTGCAGCGATTAATATTGTTATTGATACAATGAAGTAACTAAGTTTCCCTTGAATTATAGAATCAGATTCCCATCATGTAATAGTTATTGTTTTTGTTTTCTTTTTGGCCATCTTGTTGTTTATCATAAGAACCTAAAGCTTGGCTATTATCACTAAAGCTCTGACCATGAGGAATATAATGCAACTGTTACAGATTTGACTCACTACTTCAGACATGAACTAAAGATTAATTTTATTATGCAACTTATTCATTGGGGTTTAGAGTGACGCTATTCATAACAACGCAGCATCATTGAGTTGCTGTTGAAAATACATAAATAATTATCGTGTTTACAACATCCTATATACACAACATCGGGCCATATTTTCACACAATGCTCCATTTTGCGATACGTATGAAAGGCCTGACGATATTATTCTGTCTGCCCTTTCTCTGGTGACATCATCTTCGGTCAGGGCTGCAGGAGTTGTGCCTATTGTTAAATGATAATTACCACGGCTCATGAGGGGCCTCTATTTTTTATAACCTCGTGGTTGTGAGCATTTCTCTGTAAGGGCAGCCGAGACTACACACACACACACATACCCGCACACACACACACACACACACACAGGTTGGGAGTGGGGGCCGCATGGCCCACACTGATTTAATTCTATCTGACAAAACCCTTTGGGGCGTGCAGAGGGAGAGAGGAAGATGGAGAGAGAGAGAGAGAGAGATGGAGAAAGAGGGATGAGAGAGACGCTTCAGGGGCCTCTTGTGCCAACCACGGCTATAAAGTGAAAGCTGCAGCTTTCGGTCTCCCCCCCTGAAGCCCCCCATGCACGAGAGTGGTCTCCCCCCCTGAAGCCCCCCATGCACGAGAGTGATCGCGAGGCCCATTAAAATGTGGATAAAATATAAGGTGCACGACAGATGAGTCTGCCATGGGCTAAAGGAAGAAAGAGAGAGAGAAAGAGAGAGAGAGAGAGGTGGGGGAATGTTTGGCCTTCTCTCTCTTTTTTTTCTTTCTTTTTTGCCTGGGGTTGGATGGCCTGAAGTTGAGGTTCCAGAAAGCTACTGGTACTTCAAAACATATAAAAATATATTTTTGTTAAAAATATATTTGATGCCTGGATGTTGGGTGCTGCATTTTGGATGTAGCAAGCAATGGACACTTTTTTTCTTTTTTTTAGATAAACCCTAAAAGGATTACAATTAAGTTGTTTTAGTCCATCCAAATAGTATCCTATATTATTCCTATATTATCCTTATAATAATAATAATAATTAAACTAATACATTTTCTCCTGACATTTAAACAGACTATTATATATATATATATCTAAAAACATGTGGCCATATGATATAATGTGTCATTGAAAATGTCTGCTCTTGTCAGATAGCCTACATGGAGTTTTACTAGGCTGTATAGTGCTGCTGAGCATTTACATTTTAAATGATTCACATGATAAATACGGGTGTGCTGCATCATGGTCAAACATGACGCTTCATCATCCTCCTTTCTGTCGGAGCCTTCAGACGGCCTGGCCTGGTTCATGCATCAGCTATAGTTTGTAACGTTAGACAGCAGAGGGAAAGAAAGGTCAGCCGATTAAAATGGGTGATAGGCTACAAATCATTAGAGTTCAAGCTCATCCAGTTGAACAGCATTGTTGCAGCTTTGCATGCAGAGACAATTATGCATCAACAGCTGTAAACAAAACAACCAAGCATAAGCTGATAATAACTATAGACTCGAATAAAAAAAAATCTTTCGTCACGCACTTTTTTAATTTGGTACAAACGGGAAAACCCCCGCAGAAAAGTGATTTAAAGTTCATTTAAAATTAAATGTTGCCCTAAAGAATGGCTTGTGAGAGTGCAATGAGCTGTGTGTGTGTGTGTGTGTGTGTGTGTGTGTGTGTGTGTGTGTGTGTGTGTGTGTGTGTGTGTGTGTGTGTGTGTGTGTGTGTGTGTGTGTGTGTGTGTGTGTGTGTGTGTGTCTGTGTGCGTGCGTGCGTGCGTGCGTGCGTGCGACGTGGGTGCGCGCGTGTGCAGGACGAAATTGATGTTGAATTTCAACATCCTCATGCATGCGGTGCGGCGCTTTGCGAAAATAGGCCCTAGTGGAGTGCATATAAATGTCCTGCGCCATTCAATAAAGTTTCATCAGAACCCAAAATAAGACATGGCTAAATGTGTTCTGACCATCATGTAGCTCAATCAGTCAAGTGGTGCTCGATGCAGGACCCCTCTCCAATCAGTGGCACTCCAATTTCCCTCGTGAAGTCATTCATGTGAACGGGGCTCAAATTAATAAGGTCTATCAAATATAATGCGTCACTTTTCATTTCCTATGACAGACTGCACTGAATTCTCTGAACATTACAGACCATGGCAAAACTGTATTCGGGGCAGGCACACACACGCGCGTGCGCGCATACACACACACACACACACACACACACACACACACACAGTGAAATCCCAAATAGGCGAACTTTTTCCATTCAGTGCGCTATGAGGCTGCAAGGAAATGCAACCCTAAAAACGGACTTCACAAAAAATCTGGGCATATCGGCTGTGTGTGTGTTTGTGTGTGTGTGTGTGTGTGTGTGTGTGTGTGTGTGTGTGTGTGTGTGTGTGTGTGTGTGTGTGAGAGAGAGAGAGTGTGAGTGTGTGTGTGTGTGTGTGAGAGAGAGAGAGAGAGAGAGAGAGAGAGAGAGAGAGGGATGCAGCCTGGGGAAAGTGGCGTTTGATGGAGAGCAGTGGTACGGTCTCCTTACCTCGCATGGTGTTGGCCGTGTTGGAGCTGGTGCTGAGACTCGCGTCCCAATGCAGCAGTCATGAAGAAACAAACACAAACACTTAACAATTTTGGGCTTGTGGAGGAGGAGGGGGTGCAAGATCCTCGGTTAGAAATAACAACAAGAAACACGAAAAGAGGTTGCAGGCTGATCTGCGTCGGCGTCCACCGGCTGCCCTGAGAGGAGGCGTCTCTGCGCTAAAAGCATCCCAGAGCGGGGCAGCAGGAGGCGGGCTGAGGTTGATCGGTGCGTCGGTCGGTGCGCTCTGGTCGTGTGGTCGCGTTTCTCATGACATCTGCGCTCTCACCTCTGCGGGCTGTGGGAGGGTTTCACTGCTACACTCTGCCGGCTGAGAGGAGGGAGGCTTTACCCGGGGGGAGGGAGGGCGGCCCGGATTGGACTGAGCACTTTCTGCTCCGCCCACTCTCTTTCTCTGTGTGTGTGTGTGTGTGTGTGTGTGTGTGTGTGTGTGTGTGTGTGTGTGTGTGTGTGTGTGTGTGTGTGTGTGTGTGTGTGTGTGTGTGTGTGTGTGTGTGTGTGTGTGTGTGTGTGTGTGTGTGTGTGTGTGTGTGTGTGTGTGTGTGTGTGTGTGTGTGTGTGTGTGTGTGTGTGTGTGTGTGTGTGTGTGTGTGTGTGTGTGTGTGTGTGTGTGTGTGTGTGTGTGTGTGTGTGTGAGAGAGCCCGCACACGCGAGCGCGCACAGGCGGCCCAGGCGCACTCCGCTGCCTGCACACAGTCAAAGGCATGGCAAGTTGGAGAAAGCGAGTTTTTAATGTCACCTTCCCAGTCTGTTCTGTTCCACTCGCTGCGTTTCATCCATGCACCGAAGGGGGAAAATGTTCATCCGATTATCTTAACAGCTTCTTAGTCTCATAGGCTATTAAAATGTAAAATTTTACATCAGAGCCCAACTCCAAGTCTGTAGGCTATTATAAATATTATAGGAGTGTGTATTTGTGATACAGAATAAAGACACATATATCTCTCCATAATATGGAGAGATATATGTGTCTTTATTCTGTGACTGAAAGTTTACATCCTGTAACCCAAGACTGTATCTGTGAGAAAATAAATCCACTTTGTAATCAAAAAATAGATCTGTAAGCAAAAACATAGATTTGAAAACAAAACTATCAACAATCCAATCAAAGAAAAATTTAAAAATAAAATAAAATAAATGTTTTTAGATTTTTCGTTAATGTGAATTAAAAAAAGTTGCATGCAAACACAAACATTTTGTTCTCAACTCCAAAACATTTGTTTGCGAAACCATTACGTTTGCTTACAAAGCTCAACTTTTCTTTTGCGAAACGAAAAGTTTTGTTTGCAAAACCTGAGTTTTGCAAAACTTTTTCTGTTACAATAAGGGCGGGACCTACAGCAGAAAGAAGTAACGCACATCCCTATTGGCCAGTGTCGATCGGAGTGATAGCTTGGCAACATCCAATCCAGTACGAGACAAGGCGGAGGGCGGGCACTTGAACGGAAGTATTTCCTGAAGGAAATCTCCATGCTATTTCAGCCCCAGTTATAACCACAGATTGAAGAGAGAAGCCGTGAGTATGTTCACACCAATGTTTTTATGTTTGGACCGGTGCATGTAACCTGACCAAACATAAAAACTTTGGTGTGAACATACTCACAGCTTCTCTCTTCAATCTGTGGTTATAACTGGGGCTGAAATAGCATGGAGATTTCCTTCAGGAAATACTTCCGTTCAAGTGCCCGCCCTCCGCCTTGTCTCGTACTGGATTGGATGTTGCCAAGCTATCACTCCGATCGACACTGGCCAATAGGGATGTGCGTTACTTCTTTCTGCTGTAGGTCCCGCCCTTATTGTAACAGAAAAAGTTTTGCAAAACTCAGGTTTTGCAAACAAAACTTTTCATTTCGCAAAAGAAAAGTTGAGCTTTGTAAGCAAAGGTAATGGTTTCGCAAACAAATGGTCTGGAGTTGAGAACAAAATGTTTGTGTTTGCATGCAACTTTTTTTAATTCACATTAATGAAAAATCTAAAAACGTTTTTTTTTATTTAATTTTTTTATTTTTCTTTGATTGGATTGTTGATAGTTTTGTTTTCAAATCTATGTTTTTGCTTATGGATCTATTTTTTTATTACAAAGTGGATTTATTTTCTCACAGATACACTCTTTGGTTACAGGATGTAAACTTTCAGTCACAGAATAAAGACACATATATCTCTCCATAAGAAAGTAAAGATAAATAAAGTGTGATACTATCATTATAAACTCACTAGTGAGTAAAACAGACACCATTAGGCTTTGTAAGAGAAAATATCATAGAAATATTATAGTTATATAATTTATCATAGAAGATACAAATACCATAAAGTATGATAAAAGTCAATATAGACTCACCACAGTGAGTGACTGTAAGAATATTATATAAATAGATTTTTCTTTAGGGATATCTTGAAATTAATTAAATAATTAATTGGTGACACTTTATTATGCATAAAAGTATGCATGGTAGTAACATCTATGGGTTAGCATGAAAAATATGGCAGATGAGAGATGCAGCTAGCTATTGGGGATGCAGAAAGATAAAGCATAGATTAGCATAATAAAGCAGGACGCTTTATCAAGACAACATTTGAACATACTGTGGATCATTATTGATGCCAGCCTTGAAGGTCTCTGCAGCAGACCAAATTGTGAATAAAATAAAAAGCTTTATCACATGAGATTCAATTTACCTTTTTCACCAGCAGCCATTTTGTGTCTAAAAATTGAGGTTTCCAACTTCCAATCCATTTGTGTTCCAGTGCCAGGGCCCTCATTAATGTTTTGGTTGCACCTGTGTTACTTCCTGCCTTTTTTTTTTACTTCCTGCATTTTAGACACAATGGCTCATGTGAAAAGGCAAATACCAGCCATTCCCAACGTGTGGGCCGGGGCCCACTGGTGGGCCACGAAGGTATTGCATGTTGGCCACCAGGGCCGCCAAATCATTTGCAAAACATTACAATCTTCGTGATAAAAAAATAAGTAATTATTATTATTATGTATGAGAATGCATTTCTCCATTTTTGAATGATACATTTATTTAATTTGTAATCAATTATTATAGCCTATTGGAGACAGCACCTCACTTTTAGTTTCTGGTTTCTGTGTGGTGCTGATGGACAGCTCCTTTTATCGTTAAAATAAAAAGTGCTCTGAGAACGCATTATTTGGCCTCTGTACTGTTTATGCTCAGATGTGCTGCCGCATACATTTTTGAGATTTTCAACTAGGCCTTGACTCGGAAAAGGTTGGGAACCGCTGTTCTATACAATAGATCTTATGTCACAGAAATAAGAGGAGCTCCGATGACATGACGTGTCTCAGGTGTCCTCGGGATGGCTTTCAGGGCGGGGTCCTCTCCTCCTTCCTCTGAGAAATTCTCAAATACTGACCTGGAAAATGAAAGAGGAAGAAGGCCCATGTTAGACCACTGTGTGCTGTATGCCCCATGTACAGGAAACCACAAGGAAGGATCTAGTGTAGGTTACGGTTTATTTCACTGTCTGCAACTCCCAAGTATGATGCAAACCTCTGTCTGTTGTTCTACTGTCTTGATAGTGTTTTTATAGTGTGATGTAAGGCTTATCTGTGGTCTGCATGCAGCTCATGGCCCTTTGGGTTCAGCAAGGTTTATAAGCTTACAGTTGGGCCTGTGAAATCCTTTTAAAACTCATTGTAAAACATTTCAAAAACGCTCTCTTAAAATAAGGCCTTGTTCTAATTTCTTCAGGCCTTAAAAATGTATAACATATAACACAGTTATTATTACACATTAAAATAGGTGCTGGATTAGTTCGCAATGACATCCTGTTGCCCGGGCTATTTT
>NC_139631.1:24098608-24128608 GCF_964638095.1 Poromitra crassiceps | reverse complement strand
TTTGGTAGGCATATCGAATATGCCTCCGTAGCCCGAGGCTCTCTCTCAAAATAATTTAGTCGTCGTTGATTTCTTTGGGAGAGCTTAATAAACGTTGACGTTGAAATGGGGAGGAAATTGCAAATTGGGACTGTGTGAGGCTTTCATGTTCAGGGCTACTTGATAGTTATGTTGATTTTCTGAAGTGGTTCGTAATGATTTAAACCAATAGAGAATAGCAACTGCAATCAGCGTCTTCATTTAATATTCACTCATGGTTCGTGAAAGATGAGGCTAGTGTGAAAAGAAACACTTCCTGACATTAGCCTATTGTAAAGGACCGTTGAACCAGTGTGTGTGTGTGTGTGTGTGTGTGTGTGTGTGTGTGTGTGTGTGTGTGTGTGCACGCACGTGCGTGTGTGTGTGTGTGTGTGCGTGCGTGCGCCGTGCGTGTGTGTGTGTGTCCTACCTTTTCAAGAATAATTAGAAATCATTTTGTAATTTCATGTGTATTTCTGGTTTAGGTTAAGTCACATCCTCAGACTAGCAAGCAACCCCACACCGTAAAAACTCACTTGCTAAAGAAACCGCATCCCTCTGTCTGTCTCCCTCTGTATGAGGAAGACTGCCCGGAGCCTGTTGGCGCTATGTGGTTGCGGCCCTAAGTTCCCACTTAGGAACCTTAAAGGGAATAAGAAGAAAGACATCCTTGGACTATGGATTGCTCAACGTCCACTTGTGTAACGTAACTGTGCTCAAATTGTAGCATCCATTTTCCTGAATGTCACTTTTTGGTGTATTCTAAGCTTCCTCTACCTAACTCTCTATAGCAGCATTGCATACAGTAAGCTTTTCACTTTGATATTAAATTGCACAAATCCTTCTCATCAAAAACAAACAGATGTCTTGTATCTCTTATAAATGCATCTCATACCCTGCCCACTCCTAACCCTTGCCCTCTGACCCCTACCTTATCTGTAGGGTGTTGGGTCCAAAGGGCTTTTCTAGGAGACCAATAATGGAGCCCTGGGGGACGCCACCCCGAGATCCTCTTACTGTCTGTCGCACAGGGGCAGCACTAAGCACTATAATCTGAAGGGGTGGGGGGGGGGGGGGGTGATCATGGATAGGAGTCTGTATGTGTGTGTGTATGTGTGGGGGGCGGGGGTGGGTGGCATGTTTTTAACCCCTCCCTCGCCCACATCCCCATCCCCTCTCGTTAATCCGGAGTCTAGCATGTGGATTAGTGGACACTCTGTAGCACCACTGTTTGACAGAACGGCGCGTTTTCCTATGGAGCATATACGATTACGTCTTTAAGCAATTTAAACTCACGGCACTGTGAGCACGTTGGCTAACGACATCCAACCTATGCAGTCAGAGTGGGCGCCGCTTGCTTTAGCATCCTTGGACTGATGTATACAAATGTATATGAATTTGTACATATATGCTCTGTTGTGTGTGTGTGTGTGTGTGTGTGTGTGTGTGTGTGTGTGTGTGTGTGTGTTTTTTTCTCAGTGTGGAAGAGAGTGATAGAGTGTGTGAGTGAGTATGCAGAGGTGTTACCAATTTCATCATTTTCCTTGATTTCTTCATGAATGGGTCCCAGTTTAATACCCTCCCCACCACACCCCAGAAAAAGCATGCACGTGCGCACGCACACACACACACGCACACACAGCCTCATCATGTTAATACGATCATCACCTTTAGCGTTGGGTTGATGATTTGACATCTCTTTGTTTGGGCTGAGGTAAAATGAGTCTGTTAGTCTGTTAATCCAGCAGGATTAGGAAACAACAACAATCCCCCCCCCCCCCCCCCCGTGCACTGTGTGTGAGTGTGTTAGAGAGAGTGATTGTGCCTGTGCAGTGTGCGGGTGGGTGCATGTCTGTGTACGTCTGTGCGTGCGTGTGTGTGTGTGTGTGTGTGTGTGTGTGTGTGTGACAGTGGGTGTGACATGAACTTTGACTTCGACTCACATCACTTCACAACCATGTCTGTCTAATTCTACTTTCATGTACAACCTTGTGGAATATTACTTTGAGAGATTGAGGGTTAATGTGACAGCCTGGAAGGATGATGGTGGTGGTGATGATGATGATGATGATGGTGGTGGTGATGATGAGGGAGGGGTATGGAGTAGAAGAGTGGAGGGATTAGTTGATATTTCTCTGGCATTATGTACGCTTTGGCGAACATCTACTTAAGTCCTGCCTTATGCGCCACTGTCTGGAACACACACACAAAAAGCCCTCTGTCCCATTCACACACACAAAGACTATTAGTACAGTCCAGCTCATCCCCTCAATGCGCAGAGAAGAAGAGAGAAAAACATGTTAAGTCTTTGTCCTCTTCTGTCTGGGCCTATTCATTCTCCCATACACAGGAGGACGAGAAATGGAGAAAAGACAAAGACAAATGGGGAAAGACAGAGATGATGATTTGTCCATTGAGGTTTATGGTTGAGATGGTAAACACTAAGTTACCTCAGAGTGGCCTTACTGTATATAAACCATCACAAAAGGATGGCTGCTGCACCTAAAGCAATGGGATTATCTATTTACTATATTACAATATAACTCGGTAGTAAAAATCCACCAGGTAAACTGTGTTCACTGTTCATTGAATTCAGCAATTGTATATGTTTACAACACTGTATTGCACACAAGGCAAGCAAGCAAGAAATGTCAACAGACAAAATTAAATAATATTAATATCATAATATCATGTCATATCATATCATAAATCATATTAAAGTATGATACCATAATTAATGTCTCAAGAGGTCCTAAATGGTTAGTTGATTACTGCTCCCCCTTACTGTCTAATGAAATCAATCGGAAAATTTAATCAGAAAATGACAAACAAAATTGTCAGTACCATCTTGCATGTAAAATACAAACATGCTAGAATGATCTTTTAGTAATCACATCGTTGAAAAGGGTTGGATTATAACAATCAGATATGATTTTGATCAATCTGTTCCTTGACATGTTTCTTGTTTGAGGTTTGCTTTTTATTAAATTACTTAGCCATCCCTCTCTTTTTGCTTCAGCGGCTGCCACTTTCCATCTCTCCTGTCCTCCTCTCCTCTCCTCCTCTCCTCCCCTTTTAACTCGTTCTGAATTATCCATAGCCACATACTGTAGCTCCCTCGCTTTCCCTCCTGTCCTTTCCATCCCCCTCTTTCGTGCCTGCTATGTTGACACCTCTCTCTCCCCCTCTCTCTCTCTCACACACTCTCTCATCCCCTCTCTCTCTCTCATTCCCTCTCTCCTCTCTCAGTTCACTTACTTTATGGCAGCCTGTACTTTCTGCATCCTGTCTGCCTCCCTCCACCCCCACCCCTCTTCTACCCCTCACTCTATTCCCTCACTCTTCCCCGGTCTCCTCTCCACTCTCTCTCTCTCTCTCTCTCTGTGTCTGTCTCTGTCTCTCGCCACCCCCCCTCTCTCTCTCTCTCCCTCTCTCTCTCTGTCTGTCTCAGTCTCTCACCCTCTCTCTCTGTTTCTCTATGTCTCTCTTAGTGTAACTGTAGGATATAGGTCAGCAGGGCGGCTTGGCTGACTCGTGTCTAGACTCAGCCTCAGTCTTGCGGGCATGCAGTCACACAGCGGAGCACATTGACCAGCGCAATCACAGCACCGCACTGGTGCTCCATTGACTGCCCCACTGCATCTGTGTGTGTCCGTCTGTGTGTGTGTGTGTGTGTGTGTGTGTGTGTGTTTGTTTGTGTGTGTGGAGAACACACACACACACACACACACTCACAGGAATAAAGCTGAGGGGCAAAGTTGTTATCAGGAGGCTTGGCAGCGCACTGGGCATTACCAAAAACATGAACGCCATGTAAGGGAAAAACAGAGTGGTAGAAATGTCAGTGTAAATGCCATTTAGATGAGAGTTGATATTTACAGCAGGGCAAACATGACCACAGGGCGCTTCTTCAAATTGATCTGAAATGTTTTCAAGTGTGCACACATGCAAATACGCTGCTGACTGCTGATGGGCTGTTAATGTGGAATTCCATAACTTCCGTTTCGGTTGGATTTATAATCCAAAAAGATGAAACGTGAATTAAAATGTGTCGTTGCTCATTGCGTGTTC
Source organism: Poromitra crassiceps (assembly GCF_964638095.1). Lineage (NCBI taxonomy): Eukaryota > Metazoa > Chordata > Actinopteri > Beryciformes > Melamphaidae > Poromitra > Poromitra crassiceps. Next base: position 24,124,519 of record NC_139631.1, on the reverse strand, counting down.
AGTAGCTGCACACTGAATATTACCCATGCATGCAGCTGCGTGTGAGCTTCTGTGTGAGTTTGAATAAGATGCATGATGCGCTGCAGCTAACTGCGTCTGCGTCTGCCTGTGTTAAAGGGGGGGTCGGCAGCTGTATGGCAGAGGGTGCTGTGGGCTGCAGGATGCTGTGGGGAAGGGTATATGGGGTGACGGTGTGTGTGTGTGTGTGTGTGTGTGTGTGTGTGTGTGTGTGTGTGTGGGCAATGATTCGTTCAAGTGAATCTAGCTGCGCTCCACCCCTCCTCTCCTCCTCTTCCTCTCCCTCAGTCTGTGGTCCAGATGTGATCCCCCTCTTTCTCCCCGGATACAGATCCCATCCCTCCAGCCAGCCCCGCCAAGCCTCTGTCTCCCCAGGCCAATGAGGTGATGGCTGCAGGAGAGGAGCAGACAGGCTACGCTGGCTGTACATTAGTATGATGTGCCATGTGGAGCCTCTAATAATTACACGCCTCTAAATATTGCAATAGCAGCAATGGGCTGCGTTTAGTCTACATGGTGTTTCTCTAAGTGCTCAAAGCTCTTCATGTAAGCCAAGGCATGAATCCACTCGTGATCACTTGTAACACAATCACACGTAACAATGTAGTTTTATTCTGTCTGAGCTGCACTGAAAAATGACTTGTGTGTTGTAAAGAAAAAAGTGCACTGTAAGTAAATGTATATTTATGGTAAACACTTTTTAAAGAAGCAGAATCAACAAACTTTTTCTCTTGTTTGAAGTTATCACCTACTGTGCAGTGTTCTATTCTAATTTCCTTTGTGCAGTGAGCAAAGAAATAATCATGACACCACTCCACCCAGTATGGCACCCATGAATCACCAACTGTCAGCTTCAATTCTGATCTCATCTTAGCAGTGTGCGTGTGTGTATGAATGTGTGTGTGGTGTGTGTGTGTGTGTGTGTGTGTGTGTGTGTGTGTGTGTGTGTGTGTGTGTGTGTGTGTGTGTGTGTGTGTGTGGATGTGCGTGTGTGGATGTGCGTGTGTGCATACTCTGAGGCCTGCAAATACCCCAAATATAGTGAGGTGACTCGTCTTTTCATGTGATGGTATTGTCCACAATCAATTGTTTTCTAGGACATAATGAATTCCAGTGAACTTGGGTGCCTTGGGCTTTGTAAAGATTATTTATAGGTAACTCAGGGTGTTTCTTAGTCTGCCTAGTAACAGTGGTGTCCCCACTCTACCATGCTGAAATATTGATAGGTCAGTGAATGGGAATAGAGGTGTGTGTGTGTGTGTGTGTGTGTGTGTGTGTGTGTGTGTGTGTGTGTGTGTGTGTGTGTGTGTGTGTGTGTTTTTTCTCAGTGTGGAAGAGAGTGATATATATATATACTGTATATATATTTATTATGCATGCATGCATACACATGTGAGCCTGTATATGAATTTGTGTATTGAGTTTGCTTCATTTCTTTAAGTGTGTGAGTTTGGTGTTGTGTAGGAGAGATGGAGTGGGACAGGAAGTGAGTGTGTTCACCTGAGAATCCTTCATGTGGTATTTCTTCATGCCACCTCACTCCCAGCCCATAAATAATGTCATGTCTGCTGTCTGCCCCGTCTACCACTCTCTGCCTCCACCTCTCAAGTTTTTTTCCCCTCCAGTTGCCCCCCCCCCCCCCCCCCCGCCCTCTCTCTCTCTCTCATTTACAGTGAAAACATATTACCGGTAAGTCAGTCAGTCAATCACATTATCTCTCTACCACCCCCCCCCCCCAACGTCTTTCTGTCATCCTGTCTTTCTCCTTCATCTTGAGTCTCATGGGTCAAAAGCATGAGAGCGTTTTCTTTCTTCACTAATGAGCCAAACTGCTGGCAACCTCCATTCTCGCCTAACATGGTAAATACAGACACAAACACACATGCACACACACACACATACACATGTGCCCCCCCCCCACACACACACACAATTCTACACACACAAACATGCATACCAACACCCATGCACTGATCATGTAGAACTTGATTTCTGTCATGACAGTGATCGCCACAATGATTCATCTTGTCCTTCTATAGTACGGTAAAGCTAATTGGAGGTCTTTACATCACTCAAAACACAATAAAGAATCAGGAGCCATCAATGTAAGGACACCAGTGTTTCCCATACATAAAGGAATTTGTGGCGGGCCGCCACAATAATATTTTGACCGCCACAATAAGATGTTGTTTTTTTTTACAGTGCACCTGAACGCAACATGCAAGATATCCGCTGAATAAGTGTCCAATAAATGTTCATGTCATTCTGGCCAATACTTCTGTTATAGCATTTCAGTCTGGAATATGGAATATCTTTCAATAATGTATGATTTAGCTGCTAAATTGTCAAATACCGCCATCTGCTCGCTACCCAGGCACTTATGTATGTACTTAACCTAACTAACTTAACCTAACTAACTATCCGGTGTGCACAACACTGTCAGCCTAAACTCCGGCTGACACCCCAAAAACCTACAATCCGCTACAGAAAAATGTATATTGTTTGTTTATTAACTGGCCCCTCGCCTTCTATCATTTCACGAAAGTGGCAAAGCAAGTTGAGTATCCCTGACCTATAGGGAGAAATTTAGTTTGTCATTGTAAACCCACAGCACAGTAATAATGATGACATGTTCTTCATAGATCTAGCCTTTTAATTTTGCTCTTAAGCTTTCTCAAAGTACACCAAATTCATGCATTTTACTTTAAAATGTTTAAAAAAATCTTGCGGGGGGGCATGCCCCTGCACCCCCCTAGGGGGTCTGCGGTCCCCCACCACAAATTCTCAAATTCCTGTGGGAAACACTGAACACTGTCACGCATAATCCTGTAAACTATTGCCTGCATGCACAGGCGTACACACACGCTTGGATGGCTGTACACTTGCACACATTTACCCTGGATGCATACGGGAAATGTCAAATGTGTTTTTTTACACACACGCAGGCACGCATGTGCGCACACACACACACACACACACACACATACAGGCGCACACAGATGCACAGACCGCTCACACACACACACACACACGCATGCACGCACACACACACACACACACACACACACACGTGCAGAGGCACACACACATACAGGTGCACACAGATGCACAGACCGTTCACACAGACCCTGTTATATCATCTTGCAATGATCCTCATCACTTTAATGTGACAAAACGTCAGAGAAAATGAATCCCTATTTGAGAACAACAGTCACACATCTATGTTCTGTTCTCTTTCTCGCTCTCTTTTTTCACTTTCTGTCCGTGTCTGAACCAATTGAAGCCCCTCCCTCTTTGAGAGGCTGAAATCAATGGGTGTGGGGCTGGCAATCTCCTTACAGGGCATGATGAGGCAGACATGTTGTTGTGATTACTCTGCGATGCTACCTTGCCTGGCACACGTCATGATGGTGATTGTGAAGGACACAGCAGTGTTAGATCCTTCTCAGCAAGATGTAATCTATCTCTCTTTTTTCTTGAATATGTAATATTTTTTTTCAGATTTATTTAAACAATCGTACAGAAGACCAAAGAAACCCCAATTCCCCACCCTTAATGCAGTGGATCCCAACCTTGGGGTCGCGACCCCAAATGGGGTCCCCATTTGTGAATTCAAATGGAGTCGCATGATTTATTTATTTATTTATTTATTGACACCTTGAATGTCTGGGCTCTGGGGTCCTTAGATTTTTGTGACATCAAACAGGGGTCACAAGCCTTGGACGTCCGGGTAGTGTAGCAGTAGATTCCCTGCCTGCCAACACTGGGGTCGCAGGTGCGCGCCCCTGTGTTACCTCCTGCTTGTTCGGGCGTCCATACAGGCACGATTGGCTGTGTCTGTGGGTGGGGAGCCGTATTGACGTTATGTGTCCTGGTCACTGCACTAGCGCCTCCTCTGGTCAGTCGGGGCGCCTGTTCGAGGCGGAAGGGAACTGGTGGGAATAGCGTCATCCTCCCACGTGTTACGTCCTGCCGGTGAAGCTCCCCGCTGTCGGGTGAAAAGAAGCGGCTGGCAACTGCTCACGGTGCTTGTCTACGGCTCACCCCAGATCGGCAGAGGGGGTGGAGCAGCGACCGCGGCAGCAGGGGGAAATTGGCCAAGTACAATTGGGGAGAAAATGGGGGGGAAATCAGAAAAAAAAGTGGGTCACAACACAAGCCAAAAAAGGTTGGCAACCCCTGCCTTAATGCATAAACCCAATTAGAAAAACTGAAAAAATAAAGATCAGTGCATCGAGTGAAACACAAAGGGACACACGGCACCAACATAGTGTTTAAAGAGGCCTTCTGGCTAACCAGAATTGATCACATCCCTATGGTGGTGTCAGTGATGTGCCTATACTCTCTAGGTATTAAGTCTACCAATTTTGTATCTTTTTCTAAGACTATATGTAATCTTTTCAAGAGGAATACAGCTCTTCATTTCCAAATACCATCTATCAATGAGGAGAGGGCAATCAGATGTCTCCATGTCACTGTTGTGCATTTCCTGGTCCCACATAAAGCGATTTGCATAAATTTAATATGGGAATTACTTGAAGATTTACTGACACTTTTGAAATTCCCCAGTAAGCCGCACACACCCCCTTGATACAAGAACAAACAATTTGAATTTGACGATAGACAGTTCTGTCTTGTGCCAGAGTGTGATATTTTGTGTGTCACTTCTGAGACAAGGTTGTTAGCTCACTGACTTTGGACTGGTGTGCGGTGGTTGTATGCCTCGGTCCGCAGCGCGGCGACCCCATCGCCTCTCCGTGACCCCGTCTAGTTCGGAGTCGAATTCCTCCACTCTGTCATCGTCTCCCACTCAAACAATATCAGAAGAGAAGATCCAGTGGACCAGTCCTCTGGCCTTCTAACCTCCTTCCATGTGTGGATTTATATGTGTGTGCATTGCTATACACTGATGTAACAGTACAGCTCACCCGGTCCTCCCCCTTTCCCCTTCCCCTTTTCCATCTCCCCCCTTCCTCCCTCTCTCTCTCTCTCTCTCTCTCCCTCTCTTCTCTCTCTCTCTCTCTCTCTCTCTCCCTCTCTTCTCTCTCTCTCTCTCTCTCTCTCTCTCTCTCTCTCTCTCTCTCTCTCTCTCCCTATCTTCTCTCTCTCTCTCTCTCTCTCTCTCGTTGCCCGGAGCCCCGCTGTCACTTCCCATCATGCTTTGCTCCGGCAGTAGAAGTGACGCTATATGTGGCTGTGCGTTGCATTGCTATGGAAGTTCTTGGCTGGACAAGGCTGCAGATCACCATGAATTCCAGTAATAATGAAAACAAATGAAAATGACTACATTATCACGATCATGTGAAAAGGTGTTTTAGGTATCAACATTATTGCCTCAACAGATTGCGTCATACTCCCCCACACCTATATTTTGTCTGTGATTTGCATCACGTAGCAAGGAAAGTGCTGTTAATTGTGAACTGCTCTGTGTATAATCCACACTACAGGATGCAGTGCAGCTTTGTGCCAAAGCACATTGATCTCTTCATGTCCAGGCCTCATGGGAAAAGCACAGCTGCAGACAATCAATGACAGTCAATTTACAATCCAACCATCCATCCTAACTAGTCATCCATACAGTAGAATAGACTGCACATAGCTGTCTGTCTGTCTGTCTGTCTGTCTGTCTGTATGTCTGTATGTCTGTCTGTCTGTCTGTCTGTCTCTCTGTCTGTCTGTCTGTCTGTCTGTCCAACCATCCTAACTAGTCATCCATACAGTAGAATACACTGCACATAGTCTGTCTGTCTGTCCATCCATCCAACCATCCATCCATCCACTTAGGTCCATACAGGAGAATCGACACATTGTACATGCATGCATATTGCATACATACATACATACTGTGCACGCACGAACGCACACACACACACACACACACACACACACACACACACACACACACACACACACACACACACACACACAGAAAGGTTCCATTTTAGATGTGGTGATTAGTGAGGCCATGGAAGGAGTTGGAGTTCATCCTGGTGGTGTTCATGAGACCTCTTTTGAATTTGCTTAGCAGTGTGTATGGGCGTTATCGTCTTGGAATATGAGTGTTTGCACCCTTGGGTGCACCTGGCCTTTTAAAATGGCTTCATATTTCATAAGGACCGATGATGGCTCCCACATGATTGCTGTCCATAGCGCTCCAGATCCAGAATAGCAGTTTTGTGAAGCTCACAATGTAGGCTACATTTGAGACACAGAGGTGTTGATTCAAATCTGTGGTAAGTCCCAAGGCCATAGTTTTGTGTTTAGCAAATATCTTGTTGAGTGTCCGTCTGTCGACTCGCTTTGATGTGCTGTGATGTTGTTCCTTTTTTTGCCATTGCACTTTCTGTCCTTTTTGGTCTATGTTGCCACATGAAATATTTGGATAACAGATATACAGTAGTTTTAAGAACACGTGCCGTTTAAGATTATTTTCAGACCTCTTCAAATGCACACTGCTTGCTTATTCACATTCAACTTAATACGACTCCCCTCTGTAACTGCTTTCATAGTTGTGATGTAGTTACTTCATATTTACAGTCATTTTTCATGTGGTGTTTCTGTTATTATGTCCAGCCTCTGTACAGAGGATATACTGTACAGACTATACTAGTATTGACAAGAAAATGTCAATATTATACATTATAAAACTCAACCTTTCTCATCAATATATTCTTGCCTGCATACAAATATACATACTGTACATTCAACCACGCATACATAGACATAGAAGTGCATAATATTGAAATAATAATGCATGACTACCCTTTCTGTCACCTTTCCCCTCCATCCATCCATCCATCCAGTATGATTGAACTTACTGTGTGGTAGAGTCCATGTTTCCCAGCCTTCCTGCTCCCACAGTCGTGGCCCTATGAAACATTCAAGCCCAACTCAGACCATCTATATTTCATACACCATTTTGCAAACAACAGATGAATAAATTATACCATGGAAGTGGGCATAACCTCTGCATCAGCATATCACCATGGCCTATTTCTCTCTGCTTTTCTGAATGGTGAGTGGGACTGGTGTGTATGTGTGAACTGTATGAGGCGGCCATTTACACCTGGCACTAACATGCGTTTTCTGTGATCAGATTGCACTCGGATATTGCTTGACCACATTAGCTTGATTTCATTTACACCTGGCGTTAGCATGCGTTTTCTGGTGATCTGATTGCATTCTGATCACCCAAAACGGGTGTCCTCTGAATCCTCATACAGTTGCTGTATGCAGATTGAGAGGACACATTCCATTTACACTTGTGTTCAATGTGGTCACAATGCATCCCTGACCTCCGGAGGTGGTTTGGTCGATCAGATCGCAATCCGTCTTCAGTGTGTCTTGGGGGCGTTTTTACACCTGTACTTTCAAGTGGTCAAGCACTATCAGATTGCAATCCGATCACAGAAAACACATGTTAGTGCCAGGTGTAAATGGCCTCTATGGGGTAGCAAGTGTATGTCCCTGTGTCTTGTCTGTATCATATCACTCCATAAGGATGAATGAATGTCTGCTGTGGCCCTCCTGTGACACTGATACTCTCCAGCTTGCCATCTCCTCTGTCCCCAACCATTATCACTCCCATAAAGACTCTCTTATATATAGTATTTCCAGCCATTAATGGAAAATAACACTCGGCTCTGACAAAAGACAGAAATGTAATTACCGTACAGGTCTGAATAGCACTGCTGCTCCTTATCCTCGCTAGTGAGAGGGAGAGAGAGAGAGATGAGGGAACGGACGCGAGGGGAGGATTGTGAGACCTGACAAGCATGTTGTGAAAGAGAAAATTATGAAGGGGGAGTGGTGTGTGTGTGTGTGTGTGTGTGTGTGTGTGTGTGTGTGTGTGTGTGTGTGTGTGTGTGTGTGTGTGTGTGCGTGTTCGGGGGGTTGTAGTGAAAAGTGTCATTATTCCTCTTTTTTCCTCCGTGTCTGTCTGCTGTTGCCGTGTGTGTGTTCAAGGTCTCTCTCTCTCTCTCTCTCTCTCTCACCTCATGGCTCTGGGGCAGTGGGCCAGTGAGGGTGTCGCTCAGTCATGATGACCAAGAGTCTCTGTTGCAAACGATGTGTGATATTATACTAAATACAGTCTACATGCTCATTACAGTATAGTAGTGCCGTTGCTTATTATTTCCTGTATCAGCGTCAAGACGGTCAAGACACAAAGTATCATTTCACCCATTCCGCATTTGTCACTGCATGAAGGAATTATCAGTCATGCGGGAAGGTTGACTCGATACTCACTGTAAATATGCCGTTTTGTTGATTAAAGTCATTCCAGGTCTATGTGAAAGACATCCGGGTGAACAGAGTCTGTGTTCCTCCCTGCTGTGTGCAGAGTCATGTAGATGGACACACAGTTTGTCCTCATCCCGTCAATAGACCAATTTCACTAGCAAGGACCACGCCACAACAATATATCGTTTAAAGGTTTAAACCACGCCACAACAATATATCGTTTAAAGGTTTAAACCACGCCACAACAATATATCGTTTAAAGGTTTAAACCACGCCACAACAATATATCGTTTAAAGGTTTAAACCACGCCACAACAATATATCGTTTAAAGGTTTAATGAAAATTCAGATGTGTGTGTGAGTGTGCGCTGAGGTGAAGATGGAGGAGGATGTCATCTGGGATGACGTGACGAAGACCGGGCAGAGGGAGACTCAGTGTGGGGGTTCCATCTCAGGCATGTTCCTACCTGAGCAGCTTCTGTCTCAGGCATGTTTCTGTCTGAGCTGATTAGAGACCCCCCCCTCCCCAGAAGGAACCTAAATGAAACATAGAATCAGACATAGAGAGGTATGCACCAGATTGAATTAGGGATGAGATAGGAAGATGCATGAATGAGGGAAGGGAGGGTGGGTCGAGAGATCTGAGACAAACAGGTATACAGTATGTAAGCTTGTCAGGTGTTTAGAGGAGTGGTTGAGGGGTGGCCCTGCTCCCGAACCTAAGGTGGTAAAGCAGGAAGTAAAGCAGGTGTAACCAATACTATTAATTATGCTTGATGCTTCCATTCCATTTGCATTTAGGTGTTCCAGTGCCATGGCCCTCGTTAATGTTATTGGATACACCTACTTTACTTCCTGCTTTACCACCTCAAAGTGGTTGCTGTGAAAATGGCCTATAGCAAGAAACACGCCATACGTGCTTGCGGCAAAGACACGCGGGGACTCACTCTGTATGTGTGTGCACGTCTGAGTCTGTCTGCTCCTCTCAGTTTTTGCGAGTGTGTATCTGTGTATTTGTGTGTGCGTGTGTGTGTGTGTGTGTATTTGTGTGTGTGTGTGGGGCCCTATGAGTAAACATGCCTGTGGCAATGACAAATGCATTAAAAAAGCACATCCGGAGGAAAGATGGGCTGACATAAAGAAAATATTCATTATGACTCCCAGCAAGAGGGCAGGTGTGTGTGTGTGTGTGTGTGTGTGTGTGTGTGTGTGTGTGTGTGTGTGTGTGTGGGTGTAGGCGTGTGTGTGTGTGTGTGTTTGAATTTGTGTGTGTATGTATCTCTGTGTGTTTGAATGTGTGTGTGTGTGTGTCCATGTGTGTGTGTGTAGCAGTAGCCAGTGGTCGCGCCGTGCAGTCAACCTCCTTTCCGACACCTTCAGAGACGCTCTAGTGACAGACACTAGCTATATGGCTTTAGCCCCCTAGCTAGAGCGTCCGCCTCCCATGCCGAAGGTTCCGACTTCGATCCCCAGCTTGCTGGGGCGACTACACAACGCAGGTTACATGTGCATGTACACATCTGTCCACATTGATGTGTGTGTGCATGTTGGTCCCAGGTCCGCCCGCCTGTGTTTATTTTTTGCCATGCATCTAAATGCTTATTATGTTTAAACTTTGCATGGCTGCATTATAAACCATCTGTGTGTAACAAATCACCTAGTGAACACATCTAACCTTCACGGTTCAACTTCTGGATCACTTCATGTGTTAGTCAACACATACGCAGACATTAGCAATGTTTCACTTGGGCCGACTCCCTCACGCCTCAGATGTGTGTGTGTGTGTGTGTGTGTATAGATTTGTGTGTGTGTGTGTGTGTGTGTGTTACATGTATGTTTGTACAGAAAAATTAGTTGTTGCAAAAATTGCTCTACCGTATTCATGCGCTTATGGTACTGTGCTAACAAATGATTTCATTCGGCAATAGATGGAAGAGCTTCAGAGAGAGAGAGGCAACTCAACACAGACAGAGAGAGAGAGGGGGGGGGGGAGTCAGGATGTAGAGTAAGTACTGTGAGTAAAAGCTGTCTAGATTGGTTAGATGCAGAGTCAAAAAGGGGAAAATACAGAGAATCTTTTATCTCCACTCTCTGCTCTGTGCACATTACATTACGTTAACATCGCTATTACGTTCAATTAACGTCAACAAAATATTTGTACTTCTCTCCTTGGACCCATTGTCCTCCAATTTCCTCATTACTCCTTGGGAAGAAGAAACAGTGACAATTAAAAATTTAAACTGTTTTCTCTTCAATAATTTATCACTGAGTGGCATATGTTAAATATGTGTTGAAAGCATACATTAGATTTGTTTTGTATACAAATCAGCTCCAGGCATGTACCCTTGGGGCGGGGGGGGGGATGTAGCCTGGGAGATTTGGCGTATACTGATGGTTGTATTATTTAGATGTGTGTGGATCCCTATCCCTATTCCTGCTGTTGCTATTGTTGCCATATTGGTGATTATACTACACATTATTTCCACTGACAGGAGAGAGGAGAGAGTCATTACGGAGAATTTTAAGCTTTTTGAGACACGCACACACACACACGCGCACGCACGCACACACACACACACACACACGCACAAGCTTTTTGTTACATACATAAGCAGGGGTTTGCTTATTGTTAAGAACATTTTTATTGTATCTGTCAACAAAGTAGAACTTACTGTGGCTGCCTCTCGGAAACTAGCAGTGCATTACGAGCCAAGAGTCATTTCACTGTGATAATGATTAGACATTTTTGATCATATTAGTTGGTTTTGAGTGGGAAATGTTGCATTTTCAGAACCGAACATTGACGGTTTACACTAAACAGACAGATAAAGCGCCGCAGTGCCATGCACAGTTCTACCCATGTAGTGTGGTGTTTTTGTGACGGGCTCATCACAGAACATGGCACTACAGCAAGGTGAGGGTCACATGTGTTTAAACCTATCCATCTATCATGCTTCACAGCAGCCCGCTCCCTACAGCAATCACTCTGTGTGTGTGTGTGTGTGTGTGTGTGTGTGTGTGTGTGTGTGTGTGTGTGTGTGTGTGTGTGTGTGTGTGTGTGTGTGTGTGTGTGTGTAAATCTGTGTGTAAATCTGTGTGTTGTGTGTGTGTGTGTGTGTGTGTGTGTGTGTGTGTGTGTGTGTGTGTGTGTGTGTGTGAATCTGCGTTGTGTGTGTGTTTGTGAATATGTTGGAGCTGGATATAGGGTGAGATAAGGCTGTGGGCAACAGCTGAATTGAAATTCAAAGGTCATAGAACACATTCAAGGGGGAATTCACATATCAGCATTTCTGCTTTATGTTTTTGAGGAGAGGAGGGGGCCTTTTTCTTTCTTTCTTTGTTTCTTTCTGTAAAAAGAGAAGGGAAGGTCTACTTCTTTTTCAGTCTCATTGAACTGTCAGAGAGGAGGTCAGATGGGGTCAGAGGAAGACAAGTAAGACGATAGGCGCCATGAGGAGAGGTGATAATGCTAAACGGAACCTATTCAACAGCTTAACATGGAACTGTTGCTTTTCTTTGAAACACTTTGTCTTGCAGTAATTGTATGAAATAATATGAATACATTTTGAATGATCTTTTTGTTGCATGTAGGTGATAGAAAAAAGATTTTTTTATGGGCTAGAAAAAAGAAAACTGTCAAATGTACAGATACAACCCAAAGACTTTTTCACATTAACTTTGGACAAAATATTTGTAATTAGCTCTGGCGAGAGTTTCCCCCCCCAAGAGAGCATTGCAGTGACACATTGCAATACGAAATTACAGACTTGATCAATATATTCTTGATGAGCTACAAAGAGTTGAATTTTGAGCGAAAGTGATGGCGGAGAGAGAATAGGGGGGAAAGTGACTGAAAGACGGGTTGGGGGGAGGGAGAGAGCGGGACGGAAGGAGGGAGGGGACTGCTGCATCTCACGCTAACACAGAGACACACACCATGATGATCATGTTGGCAGGATCTGAAAGATTAGACACATCAATAGTTTATGACTCTCCACAGAGTTGCACTCAATTCCCCCATCTATAAATTACTAAATAAGGGCATTTACATCACAGCACCATTGCAAACTTTTTTCTTTTCTCTACTATTATTTTCTTTCGTCTTTTTCTGGTTTCAACTTGGACACAGTCCATTTGACCACCATGAACCGAGTACGAGAAGAGGGGGGGAAACTGCATAGGATGCGTCATGCATATCTTTGTTGCTGTTGGAGACGGAGAGAGAGAGAGATAAAGAAGACATGGTAAAGATGTGAGCACCTAAAAGACAGACATAATTAATAGATGTGGCCCGCCGATAAACATGAATTATGCAACTTTTAGATTCAAGAAAATTACAAACACAACCCATTGGGAGAGAATAGGGGGAATCATTATCTGCAGACTAGAACCTTTGTAAAATGCACCAAATTTTGAATAATTAATCCACATAAACAAATAACACATGAATAAAGAACACTTGAAAAGCCACCCAAGCCACAGAAGTTGGGCCAACTTCCTGTAACTTTCACTGTCTGTGGAGAGAAACAGAGCGCAGGGAGGAAGTAGAACAGTTTCCAACGAGTGTACAATTCAAGTTATGTAGAGATTTGTGTGCGCGCGCGTATGTGTGTGTGTGTTGGGAGTGAACCTTGAACCTTGAAGCCACGACCAGAGATGAAGGTCATTCATTAACCACTGTTAAACGCCATCATGTCTCTCCCTCTCTCTCTCAGGCACGAGCACCTGCCCGTTTCCCTTTATGCCCAAAGTGCCATTTTTGAAAAATAAAATAAAATACAGTGAAGCCAGCACCCTTCAAGAAGAACTTATAACAATAAATAACAACTTAGCAATAAATCAAATGTCCGGAGAGTTTACACATGTTGACCTTTCAACCGGAAGTAAAATAATCGTCTGCGTCTCTGTGATGTGCGTGATATTTTTTCCGCAGGATGGCGAAGGCATGACCCGCCCTTCTCTGCCTCTGATTGGCCTAGCGTCAAATGTTGTTGGTCCAATCACATTCGTTGGCTATCCTATCCTGCATCTCTCCTCGTTTCCTGTGGCAATCAGAGGCAGAGATGGGCGGGTCATGCTTTCGCCATCCTGCCCACTGCCCAGCTGCTGAGCTCCGACTGACTGGCGGGTCTCTGCACGGCCCTGCTCTCTCTCTCTCTCTCTCTCTCTCTCTCTCTCTCTCTCTCTCTCTCGGAGTCTCTCTCTCTCTCTGATGCTCTTATGGTAGGCTAGTTGCAGACCAGATGGAATTTCACAAGGCAGTTTGCCTCATTCATTGTCTATGAACATCTCATAACTTATACATTTACATTTCGTCATTTGGCAGATGCTTTTATCCAAAGCGACTTACAATAACACATTTTTGTCAGCAATAGAGCGATCAACTATGCAACACAGTCTATGACAACTACAACATCTGAAGGAATAGTGGTAAAGTTAGTTTTTTTTTTTTTTTTTTTTTTTTTAAACAGAGAGAAAGAAGTTAGATCAAGAAGGACCCAGATGGAGCATGAAAAGGTGTGTCTTTAGTCTTTTCCGAAAGATCGGCAGTGATTGAGCCGTCCTGACTGAAGGTGGAACCTCATTCCACCATTGAGGTGCCAGGGACGAGAAGAGTCGCGATCGGGATGAGCGACTTTTTAGCCCCTGTAGCGAAGGAGGGGCGAGGCGTCCTGCACTAGTGGAGGAGCGAAGGGAGCGGTGAGAGGTTTGGAACCTGACCATAGATTGCAGGTACAGAGGAGCTGTCTGGTGTACTGCCCTGTAGGCCAGTACCAGTGTCTTGAATTTGATGCGTGCCGAGATGGGAAGCCAGTGAAGGTCCCGGAAGAGGGGAGTGACATGAGAGAATTTGGGTTGGTTGAATACCAGACGGGCTGCAGCGTTCTGAATGAGCTGCAGCGGTCGGATGTCGGTGGCAGGTAGGCCGGCCAGGAGCACGTTGCAGTAGTCCAGGCGGGAGATGATAATAATAATAATAATAATACATAAGTTTTATATAGCGCTTTTCTGGGGAACTCAAAGACGCTTTACAATACATAGAAAAATAATACAGTAAACAGAACTAAATAACAAGAACGAAAACAAATACAAATCAATAGATTGCAGAGATGGAATGGTGGTTAGAGGTAGAAGTCAGATATTAAGGCTGTTTTGAAGATTCAAGATTCAAGATTTTTATTGTCACTCCATGGTACAAGTATCACGTGTGAAATTCTTGTGCTGTGGACTCCGTTTACAACATAGTGCAAATAGTACAAATATAACAGGGCATATGGGTGCAAAAACAACAAGAGACACAACAAGCATAAGGCAGTATAGTGATAAGACAAGTCAGAGACAGTGGCATATTCACTGCACATAGGTGCTAAGATAAGTGACTGGACCAGGAGTTGAGCTGCTTCCCTTGTGAGAAAAGGACGGATTTTGCGGATGTTGTAGAGGGAGAACCTACAGGAGCGTGCTGTCGCAGCTATGTTGGCCGAGCAAGACAGCTGGTTGTCAAGGATCACCCCAAGGTTCTTAGCCGTTTTGGAGGGAAGCACAGTGGTATTGTCGATGGAGATGGAGAGATCTGCAAGAGGGCACTCTTTCCCTGGGAGGAAGAGTACAGTAGCTCTGTTTTACCAAGATTGAGCTTGAGGTGGTGGGCAGACATCCAGTCACCAATGTCTTTGAGGCATGCAGAGATGGGTGTTGGAGGAGGGGAAGGAAAGGAAAAGCTGGGTGTCATCAGCATAGCAGTGATAAGAAAAGCCATGAGATGAGATCACATGGGCAAGAGATCTGATATATAACTGTGTGCACGGCATGATGGGATAGATGTGGAGACAAAAGCAAAAGAGCACAACAGGCCAATCACAATCAATAACATTTGCTAGTCTCCCTGGTGTTACCAGAAGTAACATAAAATACTTTAGCTGCTAAATTTAGCTCCGATAGGCTAAAGTACATGTAAACACCTATTCCATCACATCCAAATATCTGTAGCCACGTACAATTCGACTTCTGGTCGGTAGGTCGATACGCTCCAATCTGACCAAATTCTCATTGGTTATTAGAGATAATGTTTGTTTGTTTTGTTTTTTGTTCATTTGTTTTCTTCCGACCAATCGATTGGTTGATGAGTAGGATTTCGGTCAACCAAGATTTTCTTTGGTTGACTACAGCCCTATAGTGGAGCGGCTAAGTGCTTATTTTCATCAGAATCTTTCAGTTGATGATACAAGCGTGAAAACTGGCATGAGCAGTCTCCATGGGTCACTTGACAAGAAAATTGCCCGAGCCAATTGAAATTTCAAGATGGCGGGCATTTTTCAAGATGGCCAACACCTTGGAGCAGTTAAGTGATATAATGGTTTATTTGGTGGTAGAAGCATGAAAATTGGCATGAGCAGTCTCCATGGGTCACTTGACAAGAAAATTGCCCGAGCCAATTGAAATTTTAAGATGGCGGGCATTTTTCAAGATGGCCAACACCTTAGTGGAGCAGTTAAGTGATATAATGGTTTATTTGGTGGTAGAAGCATGAAAATTGGCATGAGCAGTCTCCATGGGTCACTTGACAAGAAAATTGCCCGAGCCAATTGAAATTTCAAGATGGCGGGCATTTTTCAAGATGGCCAACACCTTAGTGGAGCAGTTAAGTGATATAATGGTTTATTTGGTGGTAGAAGCATGAAAATTGGCATGAGCAGTCTCTGTGGCTCACTTGACAAGAAGCCACCCACAGCCACTTGAAATTTCAAGATGACAGCCATTTTCCAAGATGGCCGCCACCTTAATGGAGCAGTTAGGCCTAAGTAATCATTTAGTTGGTGATACAAACATGAAAATTGTCATGAGCCATCTCAAAGGGTCACTTCACAAGACAATTCTCCCAGACATTTGAAATTTCAAGATAGAGGCCATTTTCCGGGATGCTACCACCCGCCATGTGGATCTTTAAATGATACATATTCTCATAGAAATGTATTGGGTTCCTCAAAAGGCTCTGTCAAGAGAGGTTGTTTGACTGTGTTTTGTCTGACTCCTCACCCACGACCTGCCCATTTCGGTAAAACCTGTCAGGAGTTGTCTCCCACTGGCATAGCTCTCAGGGTTCACTGAGGTACACAAGCTCCCTTACCACGACAAGGTAACAGTCACAAGGGAGTTTTTTTTTTGTTATTGTTGTTGTTGTTGTTGTTGTTGTTGTTGTTTTTTTTGTTGTTTTTTTGTTTTTTTTTTTACTAACAGCCATTAAATTTGTCAAATAAATACTAAGGGGTGGGGGAACAAAAATATATAACTGGATTTGTGCCGTCACTTGTGGTCTTCATGTCCGTGATGTAGATGACAAGTTCTGAAAAAATAGAGGGATGCCAGTTATGGCTAGCTGAGCTTTTAAGGCTCTGCTCATGCTTGAGGGCATTGAGATGGT
Organism: Poromitra crassiceps; assembly: GCF_964638095.1. Classification (NCBI taxonomy): domain Eukaryota; kingdom Metazoa; phylum Chordata; class Actinopteri; order Beryciformes; family Melamphaidae; genus Poromitra; species Poromitra crassiceps. Next base: position 24,107,838 of record NC_139631.1, on the reverse strand, counting down.
CTCGCTCTCTGTTGTACAGTCCAATGAGACAGGCAGGATGGTATTTAAATTCCTGTGCAACAACATCACCAGCAATAAGCTTTGCAAGGAGCTTCATGTCACTTAGATTCCTGGCACATTCATTAACCCATTCATTAAGTTGCATTGTCATTGCTTCTCTTAAGGGGGACATTGCACTCTCATCTTCACACATAAAGCACAAAGCTTTTGAGGGCTGGGGTCTTCTTCGCTTCTTGACATTGATATCTTTGGTATCGTCGGTGTCTTCAGCAGCAGTAGAAGATGCTCTCTTTTGGGCCCTTTCGAGCTTTGTGTTGTTGAACATAAGTTTACAGCTTAAATGATATTTTGCTCTGTTCCTTGTCAATAGGGATGTTCATTTTGAAAATTTTCCAAAATCGATAATCGGTGAAAATTAACGATCAATTATCGATTATCGATCATATTAATACTTAGAAAATTTTCAATTTTTTCAATATTTTCAATATTTTTTTTTTTTTTTTTTTACAAAATGAATGCCTATGGCAGAAAATACGAAAGACAACGTGTTCTCCTCAATGAACTCTTTATTTCAATGTGTCTCCTCTCCAACACTGCTGTCCCCGGCGCATGCCGGTGTGAATTTCCCATGTTCAAAACAGTTTTGTTGGCACAAAGGCCCATGCCCAGCCAGAAAACTAGAGACTATATGAAGCTCCACCTCACGTTAGTCGGCTGTGCAATGGAGTGGGGCGAGGAGGAACGAATTCCACCCAAACCTAGTCAAAAAAAAAAAAATTTTTTTTTTTTTATAATTAAAAAATCGATCCAAATGCCACAGGATCGATTCCAATCCTTAACGATCAATTATCGATTTTCGATAATTGATGAACATCCCTACTTGTCAATGTACTTTCTATACCACCACCTTCATCTAATCGGATTGGACTAAGTAAGATAGGCAGAGCATTGATCTTGTGAAATAATGGAACATTTCTTGCAATGGTACCATAACCAGTTTGATCGTGCTCTATATTGACGAAACTCGGCTGAATGAGCTTTTCCTTGGTTTCCTGCTGACAAATGAAACATCTGTCCCAGTTGGTTTTCTCAACTGATATGATGGCTTCTGCCATGTCTGCAGCAATTGCATAGAGGCCGAGGGTTTATCCTTTTACCACCTTTAAGCACTTTGATGTATGGGATACAACTAAGTTCATGCCTTAGCCCTACACTTAGGCCGATCGTTCATCCAATGTCATTTATATCCCATGCGATCTGTACACCATCCGGTTAACTAAAACCCCATTAACCTTGGCTCGGCTCTCCCGCGCTGGCACAACCTGTCAATTCAGGTGCGGCTATCTAACTGTTTTGGAGTAAATTAGACAGCATTTGGGATACTAACTTTCAATTAGCTGACATTGAACCCCATTCTGAGTTTAACAGCAGTGATATATCACCAGTGTGCCCTGGTAGTGCAGATATTCACTCTTGTCTAGTCTATCTATCTATCTATGATCAACACAACTGTATTTTGATGCGTTAAAAATTGTATTTAGCATAATCTAAATCATATAAAATAAAATTACACCAAATCGTCCTTGAAAAAATCCCAATACATTTCTATGAGATAATTGATCTTTTGAGGATCCAGGGGGCGGCCATCTTGAAAATTGAAATTTCAAGTGGCTGAGAGTGTTTTCTTGTCAAGCAACCCTTAGAGACTGTTCATACCAATTTGCATGCTTGTGTCACTAACTAAACAATCATATTGCTTAACTGCTCCATTTAGATGGTGGCAATCTTGAAAAATGGCCGCCATCTTGAAATTTCAAGTGGCTGTGGGCGGTTTCTTGTAAAATTACCCTTTGAGATGGCTCATGGCAATTTTCATGCTTGTATCACCAACTAAATGATTACTTAGGCCCAACTGCTCCACTAAGGTGGTGGCCCTCTTGAAAAATAGCCGCCATCTTGAAATTTCAAGTGGCTGTGGGTGGCTTCTTGTCAAGTGACCCACAGAGACTGCTCATGCCAATTTTCATGCTTGTATCACCAAATAAACCATTATATCACTTAACTGCTCCAATAAGGTGTCGGCCATCTTGAAAAATGCCCGCCATCTTGAAATTTCAATTGGCTCGGGCAATTTTCTTGTCAAGTGACCCATGGAGACTGCTCATGCCAATTTTCACGCTTGTATCACAAATTGAAAGATTATAGCACTTAGCCGCTCCACTACTAGTAAACGCCTAAATAAAACGCATAGTCTAACAATACACACACGCACGCACGCACACACACACACACACACACACACACACACACACACACACACACACACACACACACATCCTTGTGAGCAGGACTGTGCATGTGTCAGATTAGGTTAGTGTGGTGTGGGTGAAATGAAGAGAGGACAGGACAGGGGGACACCCTACAGTGACCACACAGTGATGCCCTACGGGTGCTCTGACTGAAAATGAGCAAGAGCTATAACACACACACACACACACACACACACACACACACACACACACGCACACACACTGCACATGTGGTGTATCCACCTTCAGAACAGTAGCCTATGGCATCTGTTTCATACTCAAAATATCAGTGAGAGAAGCTCACACCAGCCCCCACAGAAAAAGATGTCGGAAAGCTCATACCGACTTCATGCCTATTTGCACCTATTTTTGTCATTACGGTAAAATAAGATTGATTGGTTTACATCCATTTGGGTCATTCGTGTGCAACTGAAACCCAGTGCAAAAGGATAATTTTCACTAGGAGACTTGCTGAAAGGTGAGTAGTTTTGTTGTGGTTCTCAAAGCCGGATCCAGGGACCCCCAGAGGTCCTTGAGGGGGTTCAGGGCGTCCCCAGCAGAAAGTGAAATCATTTATTTGGACTATAATTCCATGCATAAGTATGTGACGACCCTCCCACCCTCTCCTGGCCCTGTCTTGCAGGAGCCTGGTGGTTGTCCTGGAGGAGCCTGGTGGTTTGGGTCGTTAGGGTTGAGTGCACCTGGGCCCGGTGTGCTCCTTGGACTTTAAAAGCCTGCAGACCATTCAGGGTCGCTCTCCCTCCTCACCTTTTTGTTCTATTGTTTTGTAGTAGTTTGTGTTGTTTAGTCCTTAGTTTTAGGTAGTACTGTAAATGCATGTGGCATATGTGACACATCAATGTAAAAGTTATAATAATTTGAATATGAACTAAAACTACTACAAACCAAAAGAACAAATGCAACCATGAAAGCAGTGGAGTGAGTGATCAGCGGTGCAGGAATGATTGTTAGTGTTTAATTATGTTCTTATCACTTAACGGATCAGTAGACCAGCGGGCCAATCGCTCCAAAACAAAGTGGAGTGTCCTCATGTTTGTCCCCGCTCGCGTCCTTTACCCTCCGTTTCAAACTAGGAACCACAGGACTAGTTCCTCTTTCTCTCTATCCTCGTTCCTCAGCAGAAGCCAGTCAGTGTTCAGTCAGCATGGCAGCACAGGGTGGCGTCTCCAGCATTGTCTCTTTGGAGACCCGGGGTTGTGTGGTTCCTAATTGCTGTGCGCCATAGAGGCCCGGGGAGCCAATCAAAATGGCCAATCTCTAAAGACGAGCCAAAACTAATTTGTTAGCAATACTCCCTCCTACACCTCTCTCTCTCTCTCTCTCTCTCTCTGTCCCCATGGCAGCCAGGAGTTCATTTCTGTGCCACGATGGTCATGACCTCTCCATCTCTCTCTCTCTCTCTCTCTCTCTCTCTCTCTCTCTCTTGTCTCTCTCTTCCTCCCTAGGTTCCCTGGGAGTTCATCTCTTATTCCTCTATGGTCATGACCTGGCTCTAAGTGATACGAAGATGAGAGCAATGAAAAGATGACAGAAGAAAAAAACTCTATATATGTATTAAATTCTGTGTGTTCCTGTATCTTCATTCACTATCTCATCCCTGAAGTGTGTGTGTGTGTGTGTGTGTGTGTGTGTGTGTGTGTGTGTGTGTGTGTGTGTGTGTGTGTGTGTGTGTGTGTGTGTGTGTGTGTGTGTGTGTGTGTGTTTGGGTGGGTGGGTGGGTGGGTGTGTGTATAAGGGACACACCTCAGGGAGCGTGAGAGCGGAGCAGCTGTGGTCAGAGAGAGAACACACACGTTAGCTTTGGGTTTCATCCTTGGCTTGTTCAGCAGGGAATCTGGCAGCCTGCTGAGAGTGAGTGTGTGTGCGCGTTTGGGAGTGTGTGTTTGTGTGCAATGTGTGTGTGATCACATATCTGTCGCTGTGTGTGTGTGTGTGTGTGTGTGTGTGTGTGTGTGTGTGTGTGTGTGCGTGCGTGCGTGTGTGTCCTGTTCTCTTACACCTCATACCTTTTGCATTGTCACTGTCTGCCTCTAAACTCTCTCACTGCTCTCCTCTCTGAGGATCTACAACTTCAAAAGGCAACTTGAAAAAGTGTCTGTTTCACACAGTCAACAAAAGCATCGCTGAGAAAAAACATGTGTGCGCGCGCGCGCACACACACACACACACACACACACACACACACACACACACACACACACACACACACACACACACACACACACATACTTTTCCTGGCACACAGCTTCTCTCAGAACACACCTACTACAGTATCTCAGGACAAAGCTTTCAGAGAATAAAAAAAACAATCGCTCTTTTATATTGGAGTGATACTGGCATTTATGGCTGCCAAAGCAGTGAGCAACTTCCTTGAGGGAGTATACTGTAGATAAGTAAGGAAAGAAGCATGGATTATCTTGTATAATCTCATCATCAGTTGTTGTCTGTTCACTGGAAGGCAGATAAAATGCTTTGCTGTTCTATTGGATTCACACACACACACACACACACACTCAAATGCACTACAGAAGGAGATCGTCTCTACAGCGGCGTCTTTGATAGTTGCATTAGTTGAAAGTGAGGAAGCCAGGCAAACACAGTCGCAGGTCTGAGTGATGCAACCTCAAAGCAACTCTGCTTCAAACTCCCTGTAAGGAGGTCACAGTCAGATAGCATCTTACAAAGGTGATCTGTCGCATGAGGCCTGACTTGATTACAGCAGCCTTTAAAGAAGCTACATGTTGGAGACTCATTATATCACACCCGTGACAGTGACCACTAGTGTCACGATCATTTGAATTACTATGCTACTTCAATGCCCCTCTTAATGATTTCATTCAAAACAATGTGTTCTGTATTCCAGTGTAGCGTCACCTCCAGAGGGCATTGAGCGCTTTGCGCAATCAATTCCGGCTCACACGCCTCGCAGTCATTTCTAGCTTGTGTGCTAATTTCTAGCTCACTCCGGGCACTCAACTGTTGAGCAATTGTGCGCCATATATATATATCTATATATATATATATATATATATATATATCTATATATATATAGATATATATATCTATATATATATATCTATATATCTATATATATATACAGTATATATATATATATACATATATATATATATATATATAATACAGTTATTATAACATAAACCGAGTCAAACAGCTACAGACATGGCAGCATCAAACAGTCCACCATGTCTTTAACAGAATGCCAGTCTGGTTGACAAAACTCATAGGGGCAAAATATGGAATTATTTACTTAGAAGGCTTACAAAGATAAATAACAAAAATACATCAAAATCACTTGTGCAAGTCTGGTAACATAACAACGTTTTTTTCTTGTTTGTTGTGGCAACACAGTAGGATTGAATTTGAGATGTTACAATTATGGTATTGGCTATAGACCTGCCACATTAGCCGCACATTAAAGAGATTATTTTTTGCTGTCAGATTTAGCATCTTCTCCAATTTGTTTGTACATTTTGACGTGTCCCTCACAATTCCCAAAGATGCCAAAAGGTTAGCTTAAGTTTAACCCAAAAACTAAAAAAAGATTGTCTCTTGTGGAAGCAGGAAGTAGATAATTGGGAGTACTATTTTATTGATATTGTGATTAGTGTTTTTTCTTTCTTTTTTTGCCTATAGGATTAGAGTGCTTTATCAAGATTAATTTGATAGTGATACATTAATGAGAAAAAGTTACATGGATCATCTTTAAAAGGATCCATTGAAATTGCCACTTTTAATCTTGTCACCTTGGGACAGTATAATGTTCCGTTTTTTGTGTGGACTAATTGGATTTTTAAAATATATATTGAAAAAATCTAATTAGATATTCATCATATGGGGAGGTACAGTGTGATCACATGCTGCGGAGCGCTCTCATTCATGTGCATGTGCAGGTAATATTCCCCCCACCCCCCCCCCCCATCTCCACCTCTCTTTTTTCCCTAAGGAAAATCCCTCGTTCCGTCTCTCCCCACCTCCCTCTGTATCTCAGTAGTAATGTGAACAGACAACTGAGTTGCCATGTTTGAAAACACTGTTTTACGATCTCATGGTTTACTTAACCATTTCGTCATGTTCAGCCTCGCTGCGGCCTCCTTGTCACTGTCGCTGTGCCTCTTCTTTCTGACCGCTGAGGGAGAGCCTCTATTGTTTGGACGCTCACAGGTCAAGGGTCCCCGCAAAGGTCACCAGAGGTCAAGGCTGACATCGTGGGCCTCGTGTCAGGTCAGGGCTGAAACCTGCTGGAGTGGGAGTGGCAGAAACAAGTGGGAGAAAACAAGTGGGGATTTACACACACACGCACGCGCGCACACACGCGCGCGCACACACACACACACACACACACACACACACACACACGCACAGGGGAGCCATAAAGGATTTTCTAATAGAAATACACTCTCATATTATTTCTATGGTGCTGTTGCGAAAAAGAAAAAAAGAGCATAAGCTGCACAAATTGATTTGACAAATTTACAAGCATTATACAATATCAATTAATTCATTTTGATGACATAATTTGGTGATCAGCGGTCATTGCTGTGGTGTTTTTGCACTGCAATTTGTGTGTCCAGACTAGTACTGTACCGTGTTTTTCCTTGGATTTATGTCATTGAAATCTGTTTCTTTAATTGGCGTTCTTTTCTTTGTCACTGTCACTTAATGCTATAAGTACCGAGTTGTTCTATGTAAAATCAAAATGTGAAAGCTTTCTGGTTATAGGATGAATCGCTGCTGTGTTATATCAATCAGCAACAGAGAGCAGCAAAAACATTTAAAAAAAATATTTTTATGAACATTTTACAGATTATTGCTCTCAGCCATATGGACATTTGTGAAATTTTAAATTTTCCAGCATTCTCCATTAAATGCACACACATGCATGTGTAGCTGGTTTATCTCTGCGTGAATATAAACAGCTCCATGCTCCATAGATAGGTGCCCTTCAGAATGGCTGGTTAAACACTGACCTGTAGAATAACTGTTTAAACCTGTGCTCTGCAGAATAACTGTTTAAACCTGTGCCCTGCAGAATAGCTGTTTAAACCTGTGCCATGCAGAATAGCTGTTTAAACCTGTGCCCTACAGAATGGCTGGTTAAACACACTGACCTGTAGAATAACTGTTTAAACCTGTGCTCTGCAGAATAACTGTTTAAACCTGTGCCCTGCAGAATAGCTGTTTAAACCTGTGCCATGCAGAATAGCTGTTTAAACCTGTGCCCTGCAGAATCACTGTTTAAACCTGTGCCCTACAGAATGGCTGTTTAAACCTGTGCCCTGCAGAATAGCTGTTTAAACCTGTGCCCTACAGAATGGCTGTTTAAACCTGTGCCCTGCAGAATAGCTGTTTAAACCTGTGCCATGCAGAATAGCTGTTTAAACCTGTGCCCTGCAGAATAGCTGTTTAAACCTGTGCCCTGCAGAATAGCTGTTTAAACATGTGCCCTGCAGAATAGCTGTTTAAACCTGTGCTCTGCAGAATAGCTGTTTAAACCTGTGCCCTGCAGAATAGCTGTTTAAACCTGTGCCATGCAGAATAGCTTTTTATACCTGTGCCCTACAGAATGGCTGTTTAAACCTGTGCCCTGCAGAATAGCTGTTTAAACCTGTGCCCTGCAGAATGGCCGTTTAAACCTGTGCCCTGCAGAATGGCTGTTTAAACCTGTGCCCTACAGAATGGCTGTTTAAACAAGATGAGTCTTGACAAGTGAACTTCAGCTGGTCATAAAAACGCCTCTTTATCTGCAAAGCAAACATTAGGGCCGCCCATCAGAATGAATATCTTACTCCTGAATTACCATAAGAATAGCTCAGCTGAGAGCACCCGTAATGCTAAACTAACATTGCAGAACACACACACACACACACACACACACACACACACACACAGACAAGTCACGCTAATGAGTAGTTTCACTGTTTGAGAATGTTGTCCCGTTAGAAGCGGCGGCTCGCGGCAGCGTCGCCGTGCGTGACGATGAGCAGGAGGAATGTCGAGAAGCAGACAATATTGTTCTGCGGCGTCCATCCAACACCCCCGCTGCCCTTAAACCCCCCACCCCACCAACCTCTCCCCAGACTCCCAGCATCACTGTTTCCCCTGGTATGTCCCACCCTGTGATAGCAGGACCTCTGGCTTCTAGTTCTAGTTTAAATTTAAGTTTAAACTTAAAGGAACTTTGACCGACCCCAGCACCCTCAGCCTCCTCTCTGCACTCAGATGACCCCCGAGCTCCACCCCAACTCCCCTAACACCCCCATCCACCCAATGTAGGGGCCCCTCACATGTCATCTCCTCTCACAGCCTCCCTCCTCCCAGTCACCCTGCGAGGCCCCCTCTACTGCCATCCAAGCCCCATCGCAGTCTGGGACCCCAGACCCCCGGATCCACGGGGGACCGTCAAACCGTCCAATCCCCTTTGCCCAGCGCCAGAACCCCTTTGTCTCTCACCATCACCTCCTCTGAGACCCCCGCTCCCATCCTACCCTGCGCCCCCCGAACCCACAGCAACGTGGGCCCGGGCTGACCAGAGCTGCGGCAGGGTGCAGAGAGCAGGCCGTTGGTTCCCAGGACCGCCGTGCACTTGTCATGTAAATGAAGAAGTCACAACCAATTAGAGTAATTGCAGCGCATCGCCCCGTCTTCACCGCAGCTAGAGCTGAGGAGGGAGAGAGAGTGGGAGGGAGAGAGAGAGAGTGGGAGAGAGAGAGAGGGAGGGAGAGGGAGGGCTGAAATGAGGGAGGGATGAAGAGGAAGAGGAGAGGAGAAAGAGAGAAAGAATGATACAAGAAAAAGGGAAAGGTGGAAAGAGAATTGTAAAGAGGGAGAATGGTTAGAGGGAAGGAGATATGAGAAAGGTATTAAAACAGTAGAGTGGGC
>NC_139631.1:24071108-24093608 GCF_964638095.1 Poromitra crassiceps | reverse complement strand
ACTTGTCTCAAACATCGACTTGGACTCAAGGATGAACTGATTAGATTTTGGTGGTCAAAGGTCAAAGGTCAAGGTCACTGTGACCTCTCGAATGCCATTTTCAAGCTTGTTAACGCGATATCTCAGGAATGCCTTGACGGAATTTAACAAACTTGTCTCAAACATCGACTTGGACTCAAGGATGAACTGATTACATTTTGGTGGTCAAAGGTCAAGGTCACTGTGACCTCTCAAACGCCATTTTCCAGCTTGTTAACGCGATATCTCATGAATACCTTGACGGAATTTCATCAAATTTGCCTCAAACATCTACTTAGACTCAAGGATGAACTGATTACATTTTGGTGGTCAAAAGTCAAAGGTCAAGGTCACTGTCACCTCTCGAACGCCATTTTCAAGCTTGTTAACGTGATATCTCAGGAATGCCTTGACGGAATTTAATCTAACTTGTCTCAAACATCGACTTGGACTCAAGGATGAACTGATTAAATTTTGCTGGTCAAAGGTCAAAGGTCATGGTCACTGTGACCTCTCAAACGCCATTTTCCAGCTTGTTAACGCGATATCTCACGAATGCCTTGACGGACTTTCATCAAATTTGCCTCAAACATCGCCTTAGACTCAAGGATGATCTGATTAGATTTTGGTGGTCAAAGGTCAAAGGTCAAGGTGAGCTCTCGAACGCCATTTTCAAGCTTGTTAACGCGATATCTCAGGAATGCCTTGACGGAATTTAATCAAACTTGTCTCAAACACCGACTTGGACTCAAGGATGAACTGATTACATTTTGGTGGTCAAAGTTCAAGGTCGCTGTGACCTCTCACACACCCAATTTCCAAGCTCTGTAACGCAACATCACAGGAGCGCCTTGACGGAATCTCTTCCAATTTGCCTCAAATGGCGATTTGGACCCCAGAATGAACTAATGGCGGAGGCATAAGTCCGCGTTGCGGTCGTTCTAGTTCTTTTTCTTTTAAATCAGTAATTTTGCTTTGATTGATGGATTACTTTGTTACTGTACATTTTAAATCACAATCATCACAGAGGACAGATAGGCTCTCCATAAGCATTGTATCAGAAACTGGCTGGTTGTAAATTGGCCAAATGTGGAGCTGTTCACATTGAGTCAGTCAGTCAGCTGAGAGGAGAAGAGAAGAGTCAACCTGGATTTACTTTATTTTGTTAAGTATTACATTTCAATCCAAATGTGAAAAATGTCAGAAAGTGGAGATTTCTGTTTAGAATTGCATGGGAAAGATCTAACAATGCTCTCCTCTTTGAAAAGTACTTCATATATTTTACTTTTTAAATTAGTCACTTTACTTAATTACAACAGTAATTGTACCTCTACTTACAGTAAGTAAGAGCTAAAACACAACCAACCAAACATCAAGGCTAATAGCCAAGCATAATACTATTATTAGAGGGGAATAAGGTGGTCATGCGCTGCTTGCCTGTGTCACTATGAAGCAATAGAGACATAGTAAAGGAATCGTTGCTGTTGCCCCTCTCTCTGACTCCTTGAAACAGACAGATCATGTGGAAGCACTGCGTGTTTATACGAGAAGTGTGAGTGTACGTGCGTGTGTGTGTGTGTGTGTGTGTGTGTGTGTGTGTGTGTGTGTGTGTGTGTGTGTGCGTGCGTGCGCGAGTGTGTGCGCGTGTGTGTGTGCGTGTGCGTGCGTGCGTGCGTGTGTGTGTGTGTGTATGTGTGTGTGTGGGCAGATAAGGCAAGATGGCGCTCCGGGACGAGCCTTCCTTGTAAGTGTTCCATTTGTGCACAAAGGTGCCTTGAGTGTCTAGACAATCCTGCATGTAAAGCTCATTCAGATGCTCTTATAAAAACACACTCACTCTCTTTCTCCCTCCCTCCCTCTCTCTCCCTCCCTCCCTCTCTCTCTCTCTCTCATTCCTTCACTTACTCTGCTCCAGACCCCTCCCCCCCCCTCTCTCTGCCTCTCTGAATATGATTCTGTAGTAGGCCCTACTGTACTTAGACCTTATAAAATTTTCACAAGGCCCATCTTGAAACTACAGTTAAGTATTTCTGCTCCATGGTGAAGTTTAAGGTGAAATACCATCCGAGCTGAACAACCAATAAAGTGATCTCATACCTGGTTGTACTCAAATTTGAAAAATGTCAAAAAGCGGAGATGGATGTTCTATTATGTCCTTCATACCCAAGGTCTCTCTCTCTTTCCATTTGTCCTGTTCTCTCCTTCCCTCTCTCCTTTAGTCTGGTTGCTCATCTCAGACTTGTTTGTGGAGCCTCAGAGTGTCTAGCCACACTACAGCTGGGCTTCTATGCCCAACAGACTACACACACGCACATAAGCACACACACACACACACACACACACACACACACACACACACACACACACACACACACACACACACACACACACACACACACACACACACACACACACACACACACACACACACACACACACACACACACACACACACACACACACACACACACACACACACACACACACTCACTGATGGATGCAAATATGAAGTGTATTTTTGACCCAAACCCTAAAAACAGCCTCTGAACAGCTGTGAGCCTGACTGGTTGATTTATAACGAGCAAACTAAAGTAGAACCACCTTTAAAAAAAAAGAGTCGTTTTCTATCCAAATGGGTCATAAAGTGCTTTTTCTTGTACATCTCCATTTTGGGGAAGTGGTAGAAAGAAGAGGTGATTTTCGGCAGCTCCCCCCCCCTCCTCCTCCTCCTCCTCCTCCTCCTCCTCCCGCTCCTCTACACCTCAGCCACAATAGGGCAGGTGTCTTGTCTTAGATTACGCCTGAGATTGTCAACCCTGCTGCCGGTGCCAAATTTTGAGAAAACGTGTATCCATATACACACAGCCACGCCAGCATAGCTGTTACACACACTGTATTCATGGGGACAAAAAAAGTTGTTTTTTTCACCCCTCGCGCTATCATCTCCCTTTGCTAATGTTGCTTTTGTTCGTGTTTAGGAAGCAATATCAGACCCATGCTCATGTTTCCTATTCAGCCGCATTGTATCGTCCCATTGCTGGCAAAAATACACACAGACAAATGCACGTAATCACACACACACACACACACACACACACACACACACACACACACACACACACACACACACACACACACACACACACACACACACACACACAACACACACTCACACCTGTACACAACCTGACAACCTTACTGTAACTCGGAAAATAACAACTTTCTCAGAAGTAGCCTATAATCAACTCGACTTTTCAGAGGGTCAACTTTTGTATTGCAGTGAAATGTATATTTGATAGATAAAGTGAGTTACGCACATCTTTTGTGGTAACGGTGTACCAGTAGGCTACAGTATTACCAATACATATGTAGGCTACAGCGGAACAAGATCTGAAGTTATTGAATAAGGGGGTAACAATTTGGGAACTTACAAAGGACTTATACTAGTTATTTTTTTAACTACTTATTCTACTTAATTTTTCTACTTTAAATACTTATTCTATTATTACAGGGTATGTATGACCTACTGAGCAATAATCTGGAAGTTTGGGAGGAACTTATTAGAGAACTTATACTGAATTATTAAACTACTGGGTACTGTGACGGTTATATCATCAAGGCTTTTAGAAGTTATCATTGGTATAGAGTAAATCACTAAAAGTCACCATTAGAGGGATTGGATAAGTATTTGTGCGTTTTAGTGGGTTTGGGCCTGTGATTGGCTGAGAGGCGGCCCTACGAGCTGTCAATCATTGTTTCCCCGTGAAACATGAAGGGCGGAGATGATTGAGAGAAACTCAGAGAGATGGGGTGTGTGTTTGAGAGACAATGGAGCCGGAGAGCTCGGTGCACGAGCATAATGAGCTTGCCGATCTGGATTGATTTGCCCATGGGGCGCCAGGACTCAATGCTGAACTCTTGATGATGGAGATATGGACTTATTAAAGTCCATTTTCCCCTTTGACTGAAAGCAGAGGACATTTTATGTTTTTGTATGTTTTGGACTTGAGGGACGACGAGGCCAAATATAATAGAGTAGATGAGATTCAAAGCGGCGCCGTGATAGTACTGTACCTATTCTGTTATTTCAGGGTACAGTATGACCATAAAACTGAGCAAAAATCTGGACCTTTCAGGGAAGATCGAGTGATGACTTCTGCCGGTTTCAAATGATGGACCCCAGGGCCCTTTCTGAGCACACTTGAGCACAAAGTGACCCCAAGTCTGGTTTGTTTGTTTAGTGTGAACATTGCGTTCTGTGCCCGGGCACGGAACAGCGAACCGTGCCCGGGTCCACTTGAAAAGGTGGTCTCAGCCGGGCATGGTAGAACTGTACCAAAACACAAAAATGTACTGTTATTTCTTTACTGTGTGACGAGTCTGATGACCAGTTATGCTATGGTCTGGACTTTTATACCTACAATAGATAAATACAAGCTTGTGTATTGTTTTCTATAACGTTATGTGACTGATGTTATAGTCAGTGAAGAGTTGTGTTGCCTTTAGCATTAGCTTTGTTTTCATACCGTTGGCTTTGCTCAATTTCATCCCGGGCCACATCAGCATTATAGTTGCCCTCAAAGGGCTGTTGTAAATGTAACATGACATAAATGTATCTAGCCTACTTGTTATCATATTACAAAATTGCCTCTGATTAATATTTTTGGGTTTGAGTAATAATAACAATAATTAATAACTAGCTCTGAAAGCAGAAGTATAGGAAAAATAATGGGTAAGACACAACTACAGTAGTAGCGTACAACTATTAGAGCAAATTGTATTGCGCAAATTGTATTCTTTGCTAGCTCTCGCGGGCCACATAAAATGAGGTGCCGGGCCGGATTTGGCCCCCAGGCCTTGAGTTTGACACATGATGTAGCCTATGGAGCCTGTGTGTGTGTGTGTGTGTGTGTGTGTGTGTGTGTGTGTGTGTGTGTGTGTGTGTGTGTGTGTGTGTGTGTGTGTGTGTGTGTGTGTGTGTGTGTGTGTGTGTGTGTGTGTGTGTGTGCGCGCGCGCGCGCGCGCGCGTGCGTGCGTGTGCTCATGTGTGCAGTAGTGTGTGTCTTCAGGCTAGTGGTACTGTATGAATAGGCATTGGACTTAAAGATAGCCTTTGCCTTGTTAATGTATATGTCACTGGCTTCCCCGTCTGGCCCACAGTGCTACGCGATGCCTCCCAGTGCTTCCACTGCACTCTTCTTCTGTGACCTTCAGACGTTGTTGTTAGCCCTGTTCACTCAACGTGTGATAGTTTTCTGTAATGGGTTGAAAGCATCACTAACCTTTCCACAACTAGTTTGTCATACAATGTGTGTGTGTGTGTGTGTGTGTGTGTGTGTGTGTGTGTGTGTGTGTGTGTGTGTGTGTGTGTGTGTGTGTGTGTGTGTGTGTGTGTGTGTGTGCGTGCGTGCATCCATATTGTGTGTGTGCATCCATATTGCATTTGCATTCTGTGTGTATACCTAAATCTGTGTCTGAGAGTGTTTTTACATAATAGTCCTTTTTAAATGAACCGAACTCAGTCCTCTTAGGTGGCGTCCAGACCAAAAGCATTTTTTTCAGTCAGAACGCTATGAAAATCATGTCGAGGGCGCTTCCATTGTGCACAAAACACAGCGCATGGAGCGTTTTTTTGGCTTCGTTTTATTTTCCCCTGCAGTCGCGCGCACTAGAGTTGAGCACACAACGACCACACGGACGGTAGCCAGCTAGTTTTGTCTGTTTGATGTTGTTCACTGTCAACATGAAACCCAGATTATTGCCAATTCTGGCAGCAGCGGACGTTGAGGATACCTCGGGAGGAGAAATGGTAGGAGTGGAAAAGACGAGCAACAAAAACAACAGACGCCAGCAGCGCTAAACGCCAGGTGCGTTCATTAAAAGAGGAGCACTCCAAAAACGCTTTTGGTGTGAATGTCCCCTTATGTGGCCTTCTTACAGTAATATGTGCTATATAAAGTGTGTGTGTGTGTGTGTGTGTGTGTGTGTGTGTGTGTGTGTGTGTGTGTGTGTGTGTGTGTGTGTGAGACAGACCCTGGTCCGTTTGGTGTATTTCCATGTGTCACATTGAGTCATCAGTGGGCCTGTCATCGCCATAGCGACTATGTGGTGACATATGCCCGCTTGTCGGCATATGACTGACAGGAGCGTTGCCGTGGTGAAATCCAGTGATGTTTGAACAAATCACACCTCTTCCTCCTTCTCTGAGTGTCAGTCTCCCTGTAGCTTGTCTCTCCCTCCCTCGCTCTGTTTATGTAGCTCGCTCCATCTATAATCTGTGTGTGTGTGTGTGTGTGTGTGTGTGTGTGTGTGTGTGTGTGTGTGTGTTGAAGAAGAGATGGAAAAGTTACTTTCAAAATGCAATCCATGACATCATAATTAAGTTAATTAAGTTTGGTATCCTTTGTCCTCAAAACCCATGCTGGTGTTTCTATACACGCAGGTGGATGGGTGTGTGTGTGTGTGTGTAGAGGGGTTCATCCTCTCAATAAACTCAATAAAACCCACATAACTTTTTTGCGAGTGGAAGTAATGTGTAATCTCAGTCTAAATGTCCAAAATCTGTAGGCCTATGCAATCAATTTTTCATATGGGAATCCTATATGTATGGTGACTTGCTGTTTCAGAGAGCTGATTGGTCAGAAGGTGGGTCTTTCATGGGTTTTGATCTTATCCTCTGAACTTAACCTGCCCCGTAGCAGGTTAGCCGTGCAGCACGAGTTGCTCGGTAAGAAGTGAACTAGGACGACAAACCCAGGGTTAAACCTGAGGTTACCTCGCTAAGCCACTAATCTTGCTTCGTAGTACAGGCCCCTTTCTGCGTTTGTATTATTTTTGTTTATTGTTCTGGCTATGCCCACCCTGAAGCCAAATGTGAACCGGAGAATAAACCTACTCCTTCTGACTGTTATAGTCCATCATTTTTCTGGTCCTCCTTGGGAGCGGGGAAATGTGGGGGGTCACAGTCATTCCAGTTGTGTCCAGTTCACCTAGGCACACACAGACGATGAAGAAGATGGATATTTCTTCAGATATGTTTATGTAGTTCAAGGTGAGAGAAGTGAGAAAGTGTAGCAACTAGAGTAGGGCCAGAGAGAGTGAGCCAGGCAGGCACATTATGCATGGAGTGATGTCCAGCTTGGGGCAGAAAATGCAGAGGTGCAACCAATAAGAGTCATTGGTATTGATGGCGCAGCATCTCATTGGCTGGCTCTGAGTCTGCATCTCCAGGCAGCCGGGCTCTGGTCCTGCAGCCGCCTCATCTTTTCCCCGAAGCACACCCACCAGGCGAGGCCGATCACGAAGAACACCACAGACTCCACATAGTAGCCGTCCAGTGTCGTCACACACGCACCGCCCTCCTTCACGCACAGCCCGGCCTCCTCTGGGGAGCCACAGCTCTGTCCCACAGCACCCTGGCATTCCTTCCAGGTCAGTGGATCCACCATCCACAGAGCCACAGTGGACGGCCAGTTTCCCCCCAGGTTGGTGACGGTGTTCAACAGGGTCATGTAGGTGCCGCCGATCAACGGGTCGCTCACTTTGGCGTGGAAGGCCGTGCAGGCCACGTACATGGTGTACAGCGCCACCTGGTACAGGCCGTAGCTAAGCAGCACTACAGCGTAGTAGTAAACAGAGAAGCCCCCGTCCTGTTTCATACTGGGGGTCCACCACACCAGCAGAACATACTCCAGCGCTATCAGTAGCCTAAAAGGGAAGGCCTTGTAGAAGACATCCAGAGGTCTGGGTCCTGCTGTGTATTTGCTGATGAACAGAGGCAGCAGGATCTGTAGTGGCACCATGGGCACTGCCAACAACACCAGCTGCTCCTTAGGAAGACCGGCCTCCACCAGCTTCAGACCCGTCACTGCATCTGCTGCAGAGAAGCCAATCTTAGCAGTGATGAGCATGCTGCAGAAGGTGAACACTACAGGCATGTTGATGATCGAGAAGAGCTGCTTGTAGGTTTCTGTGACATTCTGCGTCTCCTGCTGGACTCTCCTCTGTCCTTGGCCACGCTCAGTCTCCCTTTTAAAGATGGCCACCAGCGTCGTGGAAACCAGGAACACCACACCCCAAAAGAACAGGAAGTCTGACAAGGTGACGATGCCCGTGTCTTTGGGCTCTGTTCTGAGGTATTTGTTGCAGAAGTCAGTGGACTCAAGAGCCAGGAAGAGCACGTTCCCCAGGAAGTAGCCAGCTGTTTGGCCTACAGCGTTACATGTGGAGGCATAGCCGACATTCTCTCTGGACAACATCGTAAGAGCCCAACCATCCACAGCTATGTCCTGTGTGGCTGCCAGGAAGGCTAGTGTAAAGAAGACTGCAGTAAGCGTAACCATATCCTGCCCCTGCAGCAGTGAATCGGCCGACATGGAAAGGTAGAGCATGAAGAAGCCCAGCAGGTACTGGGTGGGCACAAGCCATGACTTCCTTCTACCAAACTTTCTGAAGTAGAGCGCGTCCACCAACGGAGCCCACAGAAGCTTGAGACTGAAGGGCCAGAAGACAAGGCTGAAGAAGGCCAGGTCCTTGTAGCTGGCCTTTTTACTCTGCAAGATCAGCGGGATGCTGCCGGCCAGTCCCAGAGGAATGCCCTGGAGCACGTAGAGGAAGAGGAGAAGCAACACGTTCCCCAGCTCCCTACGGATCCCCGGCCGCGCTTTTGAACACTTGTCGTTTTCAGAGTCTGACCGCCAGAGAAGACCCTTGGTCTCCACTTCTACTTCCGGGTCTGCCTGCCCCCTGTCCGTGTCCCTCATGTTCTCAGGTTGGAGGTTAGCGCTCACTGTCCTTGGGCATATGTCATACTGACATCAGTCACTGGCCCACTTGATGATTGTGGGACATGACATCATCAGTCACATCAATCGATGATTGTGGGGCATGACATCATCATGTTGTGGGATTTATGACAACACTGATGATGCCACGATTTGTGCAAATCGCTGATGTCACTGATGATGTCACGATTTGCTAACATGGCCCACCTTAGGCCATTTTAATTACTCTGGAGACGGTGTGCCACATGTTGTGGGTTTTCTTTGACATCACTGATGATGTCACTGATGATGTCACGATTTGCGTCACAAATCACTGAGGATGTCACTGATATGACTAACAGACAAACACCGCCCAACCTGCAATTCTATGATGAAGATGATGATGTAAGTGACACAAACATGCTGATTTTGTCCGCCCCCCCTTCTTTCTCTCTCTCTCTTTCTCTCTCTCCCCCAAAGATTATGTTTTGAGGTAGTCTGTTTTATAGCAATGCATCAATTTCCAAGTGCAGCCACGCTTAAAGGGAATGGGAGATGACACTCTGATTGGTTGAGTTCATGTTATGCCCAAAACACACCTCTGAATAATTCTGGTACTTAACCCAGCCCATTTCAGCAAAGGGGCAAATCTGTGCTGTCAAATTAGGAAAGGACTTGGTCCTGGACACGCCTCCAACTACACCAATGCCTGGCCCTAATTTCCCTAGCATCACTGCTGCACCACAATACGCAAGATATGATGGGGCCAAGTTTGCTAAAAGAGTCAAAGGTTATCAGAATAATTTCCGGGTAGCATCTTGGAAATATGCAAATTAGGGGTCCAGACACACCCAATCGTAAAGATAAGCATTCCAATGTGTTTCTAATGGTCAAATAAACATAAATAGACATCAAGTTTGCATTTCTAGCTCATCTGGTAAATTATCGCTGAAACCTTTTTTGGGCAGTGGCCATATTGGATTTGGCCGCCATGGCCGCCGGGGGTCACCGGCTCGGGCGCTCTCAAATCATTAGAGCATGCCCAGGGCTACAACTGGGCCAAATTTGATTTTAGTTTGTTTTGAAACTTTGGTCCAAGTGAAATGTTCTATGGGCTCTCCTGATTCTAAGCTGAATCGCTGGGTTTGACCAAACTATTTTTTATAAGCATTTTACAAATGTCTATGGGAAAAAGAATGGCAGATGAAATCCCTTGGTTCGTATGCCTAAACCGGAAAGGGCGTGACTTTGGCTCTCTATAGATTTTTGAAAATGTATATATAACTTTTATTGAGTATGTTATGGAATGTGTTAGTATCTATCATTTCCATTTTCTGTTTGCGTCCCATTGTCTCGCAGGATCCACAAATGAATGCATCTTTAGACACAAAGGGTACGTTCGTAAATCCACTCTGACGCTCTACACTGAAATGAGAGCGCGAAGGTACAGTACATTACAACGGCGCTCCCAATTTACCAACAGTCCAGTGTGCGCTCTGGGCGCTCCAAGTGCTTTTTCCGAACGCACCCCAAAGAGTGTCTCTTCAATCCGGTCTGCAGCTCACTCTAATGGGAGAACAAGTTGTGTGAAGAGACAACATGTCACCAGGCGGTCTCCACTCAGCCACCTCCCCACTCAGGGCATACTTAGCATTTACACCACCAACACCACCACCACCACCACCACCACCACCCTCCTCCCACCCACCACCCCCACCCCCCAAAAGAAAAAAAAAGAAAAAAAAGGCGGAACACGCTAACATTTAGCGGTGGGGAAAGCGAGGGAAAGGACACGCAGACGTTCCTAGCCAGGCAGGCAGGCAGGATTCCTCGGGCCCTGCACTAAAGCCATGGGGAAGTTTTTAATTCCTCCACCCTCACGGTTCATTTGTCCTCCAGATCCCCTATGTGAAGCCCTGCGATGTCCACTCATGTGTGCGTCGTTGCTGAATTATTAACTAGAGAGATAGGGGAAGAAGGAGGTGATGGAAAGATGGAGAGGGAGGTGAGGAGAGGAGGTGCAGAGGGAGAAGAGAGTGAGTGAGGAGAGGTGTGGAGATGTAGTGGAGGGGTGAGACGTAAAGGTGGGGGAAAAAGGTGAGAAGAGAGAGGAGAGCTGGAGGACGGGTGAGATGAGGGAGAGGGCAGGACAGCTATGACAGAGAAAATCATGTTGCACTGTTTTTGAATACAAAGCTATTCATTGTGTGTGTGTGTGTGTGTGTGTGTGTGTGTGTGTGTGTGTGTGTGTGTGTGTGTGTGTGTGTGTGTCTCTGTGTGTGTGTGTGTGTGTGTGTGTGTGTGTGTGTGTGTGTGTGTGTGTGTGTGTGTGTGTGTGTGTGTGTGTGTGTGTGTGTGTCTGTGACATCTTTGGTGCTGTGGTGTTTGTGCACTGCACTTCTCACACAGTGTTGCCAGGTACTGTGACATGTTTTACCTTGGATTTTCTGTTGAGTGAAAAGTGTTGTCAAAAACAAACATCTGAGGCACTCAAGTACTGCTAACCTTTCTGCAGAAATAATTGATTGGCTGGAAAAAGATAACTCAAAATATCCCCAAATGTTGTTGTCTCGACTTATTTTATTGAAAGAAGTTGCTAATTGTGCCGCTAATCAAGCTAGCCACCTTTCACTTCTTATACGTAAGGCTACTTGACAATAAAAGCGTCCCATTAGCTCCGGGACAGAGCATAAAAGTTACATGGTGCATAACTTCGTCATTTCGTCTGGTCCGCAGTGTTTTTGTTCCCCCATAGAAATGCGGCAGTATGCAGCCTAACCTCACCAGTTGCTACGAGTTAGAGAAAAAATAAGAAGCATGGCCATACCAAATGAAATATTCAAAGAAGTAGCCTACTTGAGGAAACTTGCTGGATCCATAACATTACAGTACAGCACTTTGGTTCCTACGTTCCGGCCATAGCTGGAAGTCACGGAGCGAGGTTTTACCATCCAGACGACATGGTGCAGGAAACAGGTGTTCAGGACACAGAGTGTGAATGATAGAGGTGCCATTCTCCCTATTAACTCATTGAGTGCCAATG
The DNA here is from genome assembly GCF_964638095.1 of Poromitra crassiceps. Classification (NCBI taxonomy): domain Eukaryota; kingdom Metazoa; phylum Chordata; class Actinopteri; order Beryciformes; family Melamphaidae; genus Poromitra; species Poromitra crassiceps. The sequence goes on along the minus strand of NC_139631.1, from coordinate 24,081,785 downwards.
ACGACTTTAGTCGTCAATTCGGATAGTAACGTTGAGTGCCAATGACGACTAAAGTCGTCAATTGCGTTTTTTGACGGTGGGACGTGGATCAAAGCCTATTACATCTCCTATAAAAATATGGGAGCTATTGAAGGTGTATAACCTATTTTACAGACCCATTAGGTGGCGACAGTGCTCTCCAGATTAGAGAAAGGTCAGGAAAACAGCAGGAAAAAGCCCCGTGATGAAAGAGAAACCGCTCATGCTGCAGCCAGAGCCATATAGATGGCTCTGGCTGGAGCTGACGTTGGCTGCGAACAGCAGTCAATCCGCGCCCACAACTGAGCCTCTCTGTCTCTGCTGCATAGTTTATCCACACGATTAGCCGCCAGAAAAGCAGCACCCGACGCCGAAGGGCCAAACCATTCTCAGCAGTCCGGTTTGGCTTTTCCGTGTCGCGCTGGGAGCCGGCGCACAAAAACGGAGCACTCCGAAAATAGACTTGGGTGCGTGAGGCTGTGTGTTAGTGTGGGGAGGAGTTTGCAGCTGAGGGGGGGAGAGGGGGGTGGGGCACGCCGGGCACCACACAACTACACCATGTCACTACATCAGAAAATATTAGCTTCAGACTCAGTGAATGTGCTTGAAATGCTTCATTTCACAAAAGGCGGAATATCTCAGCTTCTAGATGGAAATGCCTGTTTTTGCTGTTTTTGACCTATCTTCTCCGGCTGATAACTAAAGAACGGAAAATGATATCAATAAACTTTTTTTTGCTGCTGATACAATAGAGTCTCATCGTTCTTTGTGCGTGTTCGGTGTTTACATAGTAATATCACACAATATTCTGTGGGCCTCGAGAAATCACTGAAAACGCTCTGAAACTCGCACTGGGAGCGTCCGTTCTCCAAAAGTGGCTGGCACTCAATGAGTTAAAAGTTAATATACCATCAAAATGATTTAAAAGCTGTTATATTAATGTTAAAAAAAAGTTACATATGGGGCCTTTAAATTGAACTGAAACATAAATCAAGCTTGTATTCATGAAACGATCGGAACATTTGAATTCCTATAACAAGGACAATTGTTGCCCCTTATATGCTCGTTCAGCTTAAACTCTTTTCCACATTACAGTATAGGAGGAGCTGAAAGGAGATACTCTCGCCTTTACTGCCGTTCTGACCCAGCGTCATTCATACAAAGCGGATGTCTCTCTCCGAGTGATCGCATCGCTATTGTTCATGTCGGAAGTATAGGGCTGGGCAGGGCCTGTCTTACAGCCACCAGACTATTGTACTGTACAGCAGCAGTGTGCTGCGATCTACCCGCTATCTTAAGGACTTAATTAGGTCAGAGTGACACAACACGCACAGTCAGTATGGGTTGCATCATTACATACTGACAATTACCTGAGAATGCACTGTACTGTACACTCAGGAGGGGGCTCACCCAGGGGAGACACACACACATAGAGTACGTACACAATCACACACACACACACACACACACACACTATCTCTCACCCACGTATACACACAAAATTTAATATGTGCACGCGCACATTTCTAGACAAACACACACACACATATAAGACAGGGTGAGACAGAGAGAATGAGTTTGGGCTGATTAGTTTGAATATGTATGTATGTATGCGTGTGTGTGTGTGTGTGTGTGTGTGTGTGTGTGTGTGTGTGTGTGTGTGTGTGTGTGTGTGCGTGTGCACGCTCCAGTGTCTGTCTACAGTTCCATGCATTTGTGCGTGCATGTTGTGGGAGGGGGTTGTGTGTGTGTGTGTGTGTGTGTGTGTGTGTGTGTGTGTGTGTGTGTGTGTGTGTGTGTGTGTGTGTGTAAGTGGTGGTGGGGGGGGGGCATCCTCCAGAGAGAGAAGCCAACTCGACCCCCCTTCTTGCCGCCACTGCACGCACACACGCGAGCGCACGCACGCACGCACACACGCACACACACACACACACACACACACACACACGCACGCACGCACACACACACACACACAGTGTCTGAGGGGTACAGTAAGCCCTGGCGGATTTGTAGAAGGCCCGGATTGTTCATTAATAAAGAAAGGATGAAAACAGTGGAGTGGGGTGGAGGTGTATGTGGGTGTGTGTGGGTGAGGGGGGGTGAGAGGGGGAAGGGGATGAGGAAAAGATAGTGGGAGCAAAAGAGACGGGGGGAATGGAGAGGGAGTGAGAGAGGAGGAGGGGGCGCGACATGGTATTAGACAGTAATTAAATAATCATCTGTGTTGCTCTCGTTTACTCCCTCCCCTCTTCTTCCACTCTTCCTCCTCCACCTTCTCCTGCAGCACTAGCGGCCACAACACCTGTCACAACTCATCACCCTCACACACACGCGCGTGCACGCGCACACACACACTCACACTCACACACACACACACACACACACACACACACACAAACACAGAACAGACTACGGAATAAATCACATCAAAGCCATACACACATTATGGACACACACAGAGGGGTGTAAAATATAAACACTCGTACATACAATAAGGCATACACGCACACAAATATGTAAATAAAACAAAACACACATACAAACGGGAGAGTGGCTGGGTACCGAAGAGTAGAGGGTGTCTGTGTAAATGAATTTCTACCCCCCACTAGTTTCCTATGGCTGCCCTCTCCTCCTTATCAGTCTTCTTCTTGTATCAGGTATCCCGTGTGCAGCCCAGGTGCTGCCAGGTCCTGATGACATGCGGTGTTGTTGACGGGGTGTGACGGGTCCACAGACGGCACTGGTGTCACCGCTAATTGAAACACTACACTGAGACGGACCAGATTACTGCCGTCAAGGAAAACCATACCGCTGCCCACGCAATCACAGAGAAACGCATGCGAGTACAGTAGTATGCATGCTCAAGCACTTGCACTGACGCACGCACACACGCACGCACGCACGCACATACTGTACACACAAACCGTGTTGGCTTTGACTTTGTACGAGAGTACTTAGATTACTTTTGGTGGTAACTAGTAACTTAAAAGATGAGGCTTACCTTCAACAAATCCTATGAAAATAACAAAATCAGCAAATCAAGTCTCGTCCATGTAGCCGGTGCCCAACACAGCCATAGAACTTCATTGTATAAGAATGTTAAAAACGCGTCAAAGAGCCATGCCGTGGGCAGCATATTTCATCATTATGATGCATCGGGCCTGCATGACCTTTTCTTCAAACAACTTAAAAAGCCGGCTGTAAACACTTTGCAATCTCAGGAAAGTGTAGATCCGCAGCACTGAAAATAGTCCCGGTGTAGTATTTGTTCCCATTTGAATTCGATTTGGTAATAATAACTACAACAGCCTGATTTTTCGTGGTAACAATGATCTTTTAAATTTGTGAGCTGTATTTGGTTGTTTTTTTTAGCTTACAATTGGAGCCTACAACGCCAACAATGATGCCATCGACCATCGTCGATTTTTACCCTGGACATCGTGATGATTCAAGTTGGTAGACATCGTCCAACCCTATTGGAGCCAATGGCTTCCCGGGTTGACGGCGAAAAATGATATGTGGGAAGTCAGAAAGTAACTCGAATAGATCAAACGCATTGTTGATTTTGTTATTTTCATAGAATTTGTGGACGGTAAGCAATGCATCAAAAAACACCGGCTTTATCCTTTAACACGTTCGTTTTTCAATTATTGTAATCTATTCCTCATTACTTTTTAAAATTAGAATAACTACTACTTTTGTTTCCTATATTTTGTTTAAAAAAATGGCAAAAGAATATTCTAATGAGTGACTTCTAATAAATACTAACTTTGTAGCATAACTAATTTAAATTGTAATTTAAGTAAAGAAGTAAAGTAACTGATTACACACACAGAGAGACACACAGAAACTCTCATGCTGCAGTACTCTCAAACATGCAAATGCAAATGCATGCAAATGTATACTTAACGGGTCACGCATTATTGTTCTGCTTTCTCAACCTATCTGTCCTATGGATTTTAAGATTTTACTGATTACATTTAGGGAATGGCTACGTCTGCTCCTGAGACCAATGCCTACAATGAATACATAAAACCATTCAACTCTTAATACCTTTGAATGAAAACATGACGTGCAAGAAGTAAATGCGTATATCTGATATACCAATCTGCAATTTCATTAACACAATAATCTCCATCTGGCTATAACATCAACCACAGACCGCTGCTCCACCAACATTGTTCACATGTATGCATGAAAACACACACACACACACACACACACACGCACGCACACACACACACGCACACACACACACACACACACACACACACACACACACACACACACACACACACACAATTAGCACCCACTCACGAACATATACAACTGAATGCCAATCTGACATAGAAGTACATTATGTATAATTATACCCAGCCATATGGCCATGGGGCCGACAGGGTTCAGCTCTAAGGAGAATACACACACACACACACACACACACACACACACACACACAGAGCAGACAGCACAATAAACATTCAATAGTGTCAGCGAGGATTCATTCTCTCATTCATGTATTCATATTCCTCTGTGCAGCCACGGGGCCTTGCGGTGTAACGCGGCGTATGGGCCAGTATGGCTGCATAATATGGCCTTTGTTAATGGCAGTGAGATAATTAAGTGCCTTCTTACAGCGGGAGGTAAACAGGATTCTGATTAACATCTGCTGGGAACTGCACATTGAGATTGAATGTAGCTGGAAACCAATCAATCCATGCTGCAGCAGCGTCAAGAATCAGGCAGGATCAATATCTATACATTACAGTAAGACAATGTAAAGGTCTTTCCATCTTCCATGTGTGGCTGCTTTGATGAAGCCTTGTAGGTTTTTGTTTGCTCCATATCATTTAGATGGAAATACAGTTTTGAAAATGTTTGAAAACAAAACAGCAATTGTTGTTTATGGCCATGCAAACGTGAGATTCATCAGCAGGATGCAAGTGAACAGGAGTGCGAACATGCACGTGCACTAGTACGTACGTACGTGCACACACACACACAAACACACACACACACACACACACACACACACACACACACACACACACACACACACACACACACACACACACACACATACACTCTAACATCTACACTACAGTATCTGTGGAAATAGAAAGGCTGTGATTATGGGAAAGAAAGAGTCTCCATATGAAACCTAATGAAAAGGAAATATTCATTTTAGGGGAAAACAAACTATTGAAAAGCTGCTCATTAAACCTCATAAATAAATGCAAATCATCTTAATTAGATTGAGGACCTTGAGTGCTCTCTTTCTCTCACTTGTTTTTTTCCCTGTTGTTTGTTTTCTTGCCGTTGTTGTTTTTGAAGTCCTTTTCTGTTTCCCCCTTCTATCTCCTCCCCCCTCTCTCTTTCTGCCATCGTCTCCTCTCTCTCTCTCTCTCTCTCTCTCTCTCTCTCTCTCTTTCTCTCCTCCCCTCTGATTCGGATGCTGGACTCGTCCCGCTGTCTCGTTCTTTCATCGCTGCATCGTCGACCTCGACCCGACCCGCCTCTTCTCCCCAGCCGGACCTGGAGGGTGACTGGGAGGAGAGTGTGTGTGGGTGTGTGTGTGTGTGTGTGTGTGTGTGTGTGTGTGTGTGTGTGTGTGTGTGTGTGTGTGTGTGTGTGTGTGTGTGTGTGTGTGTGTGTGTGTGTGTGTGTGTGTGTGTGTGTGTGTGTGTGTGTGTGTGTGGGTGGGGGGAGGGGGAGAGGCTCTGGTGCCACTTTCTGGCATCTCAGTCATATGGGCACCAGCCAACGTCTCTGTGGAACTGATCTGTTTTGTGGATGTGATTAACATGGGCTCAGCAAAGGCATGTTTGAGAGGAGGAAAAAGACCTGCTTAGGGAATGTGATGGGTTTCATCTATGGGCTGAGCAATAATTCATCATCATCTTTTATCATTTTCCAATAGTTATCATGAAGAAATGATGCTATTGAGATGCCACGATTCTGTTGTCTAAAATTTGTGATAAAACGCGAATAACACGTCCAGTCAGTTTTCCGCCTGTGTACAATCCTGGGTGTACAGTGGAAACGCAAAGCTGCACACGCCGTAATAAACAACATCACCAGTCTAATCTTTTGCACCAAAGTTCATCTATTGGTAAGAACCCAAAAGCTTATACCTTGTTCCACTGCAACATCATGGCTGGAGCACTGTTGTCCAAAAAGAATAAGAGCCTCGCTCCTACCTTCAATACGATGTTTGTCTCCCTTCCAGCCGGTAGACCGGAAACAGTATGGCTACCTTTATCTTTATTTCTTTTTAAGATATTTTTTTTTCTCTTGGGTGACACATATGGCGATGAGTGATCATTTCAGGTGAGATCCAAACAGTGTTGTGACATTAGTCAGATTGTTCGGCCATAGTAATTACCCATAATGCTAGCAGAGACTGGAAAAAAGTAGCTTGTTATCCTACTTCACACAAGAGTTGTCGGAAACCTACAGTAACCTATTATTTATTGTGATTTTGCAGATGTCGTTATATATATCAAACTAATTTCTACTGTAGATACTATCAAACTGGTGTTATGGAGGGGATCCCTATCCAGACCCTGCACTCTTAGCAGCATTGTCCCTCAGGGCACAGTCCTGAGGCCACTTGCTATTCTTTCTCTATCATAAATATATCTGTCATGTGATCTCCTGTCATGGCTTCTCCTATCACTGCTATGCTGATGACACTCAGCTTTACATCATCCCTCCCCAGACACACAAATCGAGGCACACATCTCTGCATGTCTCAAAGACATCGGTGCCTGGATGTCTGTCCACAATCCTCAAACTAAATCTTGAAAAGACAGAGCTACTCTTCCTCCCAGGGAAAGACTGCCCTCTCACAGACCTCTCCATCTCCATTGACAACACTACTGCGTGTTACCCTCTCAATCTGCTAAGAACTTCGGGGTGATTCTGGACACCCAGCTGTCCAGTCCGGCCTACAATGCAGCGACTACCCGCTCCTGTAGGTTGTCCCTGTACAACATCTGCAAAATTCAACCGTTTCTTACGAGGAAAGCGACACACCACCTGGTCCACGCACTCGTCATCTCCTGCCTGGACTACTGCAATGTTCTTCTGTCTGGGCTACCTGCCTCTGCCATCAGACCGTTACAGCTCATTCAGAACGCTGTAGCCCGGCTGGTGTTCAACCAACCTAAATTCTCTCAACGTCACTCCTCTCTTGCGGTCCCTTCACTGGCTTCCTATCTCGGCACGCATCAAATTCAAGACACTGGTACTCGCCTACAGGGCAGTACACCAGACTTGCGTTCCGGTGCAACAGTGTAGATTGGGCCTTAAGGGGCTTCGTTAGGCATGCCGCACTCGTGTGACACAACACTGCTGCTGTGAGAGGGATGTAGATGGGATGCCAGTGTGTTGTCACTTGGTCTACCTGCTGCTATTTGTTTAGGGACGTCTAATTGGTCTCCGGTCTCTCTGTGATATCTTTATGGAGCGCTAACGGGCCCTTTTGGTTGGAGAGGGGATGAGAGGGGAACACATAATTGGTCCTGAGGTGCTACACAGGTCCACGGCTGCTGCTATGCTCAATTTACAATTTACCTTCACAAGAGATCGCACACCATATACACTTCAGCAAGGTGTTGTCAAACCCGGTACTATGCGCACAACAGGGAGAGAGCGCCCATCATAGAAATAGATGCAAAATAAGTCAAGATGGAATGAGAATACATTCATTCATTCATTCATTTTATTCATTCATTCATTCAATTCATTCATTCTTTGTTAAATGACAGCAAGTAACAAATTCCAACTTACGGAGCGGAGCCATCTATCTTGTAGGAACTGGAAAGATATGATGTTCTGCTACCACACCACCAATAGATTCTTCAAGTTGTCAGCGCAGGCCTTTACACCAGAGTCCATAATGAGTATGGGAACTACTGAACAATGGGCCCTGGGAAAAGACGCAGTACAGAAATAGCAGCAGTGGGTGTGCTGTGAAGGAATCCCGGACATCCCAGGTGGACCGCAGGGTGGAGGGGGCGATACGGGACCTGCGGAAGTCATCGTGTGTTATGCAACATAAGCATAGGGTGTGACCCCGCCCCGGTGTCACTTACACTGACCTACATGCACACATGATACTGACACACACAGGAAGTGAAGTGGGTACAGGCGCTCAAAACGTCGTCATGCACTTCCGCCATTTGCAGCACACACTACGGGACATTATCGCCAATATATCCACAGATCGTATAAAGAAAGTTTATTTTCTGCAATTACTGATCCCAGGCGCAGTTTCCGAATATCGGGAACAGCAAGTAAATGAATGCCGTTTGCTGGCCACAGATCAGCTGCGTCCAACTCTCTCCAAGCAGTTATGATTATTTCAATGTTACAAAACACCCAGTGGAGGTCTAATTAGATTAAATGACCAATAAGTCACACTTATTAAAAGCGCTCCTCAACTATTCTCCTCATAGACAGGCCTCGTTCCCTCCACTGGCACCGCGTGCTTGTGATTTCTCATGTTGTTATTCCCCCTACTATAAATTATTCAATATTTGTTTGAATAAATGAACATGAAAAATAATCTCCAATGGTTACAGAAGGCAATAGTTAATTGGAGTTAAAGGAAAAAAAGTTTGCGCCTTCCTTCCTTCTTTTTTTGTGTGCTTCTTTCTTTCATACTCTTCCCTTTTATACTTTCTTGCATTGTACCATTGGACTTTTCTCTTCTTTCATGTCAGTTCATTACATTTAATTTATTAATGTCCAATATTTAATGTGCCAAAAATGTCAGATTCAAACAGATGAAAATGGGGCATTTTCTCCTGATACGAGGGATGCACAAGCTGTTTGCTGCGTCTTGTTGTGACTCTGGGGGCCAAGCGAGGGAGGGGAGGGGAAGAAACAGAGAGAGAGAGACAGAGGGAGGGGAAGAGAGCGAGAGAGATAGTGAACTCTTCAGTCAGACCTGAAGTTTCTCTTTAACCAACAAGCTGCGAGCTCCCAAAGCACAAAGCTGCTTGGTGCCAAAAGGCACAGCTTTACAGAAACTAACGTGGAAACGGGGCTGGAGATGGTGGGAGGCAGGCAACTTTAACACAAACAAACAAAAACACCAACCTCGCACGCAACCTTACTGTAACTCCGAAAACAGCAACTTTATGGACTAAACTTAGTGGTGCTCAGAAGTACAAATCAACTCGACTTTAACTTTTGTATTGCAGTATTGTACTGAAATCTATATTTGATAAAGTGATATCTTATGCACTTGTGGTTTAAATATTAAATGCTTTCGTCTACTATATTAGAGAATATATATATATATATATAAGAGAAAAGCCATCTGAGCTTGATGCATGTACACACACAGACACACACACACACACACACACACACACACACACACACACACACACACACACACACACACACACACACACACAGACACACACACACACACACACACACACACACACACACACACGAGTGTGATCATTGATTTACACAGTTTGTCCTTGATGTCTGTCCCACTGTCAGTGTGATCAATGTCTCATTGACTCACAGGGGGAGAGTCAGCTGATAGACACACGCGCGTGCGTCCACACACACCTACCTACCTACACACACACACACACACACACACACACACACACACACACACCTCGGTGATGAATAAGATGTGTGAGGCTATGAGTGCGACGATAACGGTCATCACCTTCTCTGTCATTGTGTCGTCAGTGAGGTGACGGACAGACAGCCACAGGGCAGGCTCACATCACACTCTCTCCACTGTCTGTTTTAATGTCGTTTCATACTTACATCATCCAAACTCAACATGCAGTATAAGTTGATTTGTGCCAACTATCAATATGTCTAAAATGACAATAGGCCTAACCACATATTAAAGTAAAACGATTTGGATTTGTTGGTTGGCTGTGTGTTTGTTAGTGTTTGGGTGACTGATTGATTAATTGATTGGTTGATTGATTGAGTGAGAGAGTGAGCGAGTAAGTGTGCGAGTGAGTGAGTGAGTGAGTGAGTTAAGGGGGAGTAAGGGAGGGAGGGGTGGAGCAGCTACAGCAGTTTGGAAGTGTGTATAATGAATGTGAAAATTAATTTGTATGAATGATGTGTGTGTGTGTGTGTGTGTGTGTGGTCTTGGATGACATGACCGATAATCATTCGTGACTTCAATTTGGACATCGGGCAACACGCACACGCGTGCGCGCGCACACACACACACACACACACACACACACACACACACACACACTCACATCAAATTTAGAGTTGCTATGGCAACCACTGACTAGCACAAAATGTTCACGAGGCGGTTTCTCGAACCATTTGCCAATTTGGTTAATTATGTCTTTGTGCCGGTGAATAGGCCTTGACTTCCCCCCCGCCCGCGCCTGTCCGGACTCAGGCCTAAGCTGACACACACACGCACGCACGCACGTGCGCACGCACACACGCACACACACGCACGCACACGCACACACACACACACACACACACACACACACACACACACACACACACACACAGAGCTAGGCATTGTTTGGGGGCTGGGTCCAGGGAGCTGGGAGCGGGCGGATGGAGGTAGGAACACAGAACAGCAGCTCTAATGAGCCACTGGCTGTCAGGAACGGTTAGGCTGCTGCGAACGGA
>NC_139631.1:24046108-24066108 GCF_964638095.1 Poromitra crassiceps | reverse complement strand
GGGTCCCAGGGCCCCGAGAGCCGGCGAGCTTGTCTGAAAGAGTTTACAATGGGCCAGACTGACACGCCTAGCCAACTAGTGCGTTCACACACACATACACACACACACACACACACGCACGCACACACACACACACACACACACACACACACACACACACACACACAGTCTCACGCACAGACACGCACACACAAGGGAATATGCATACATCCTTATCTCAAGATATTGTCACTTGATTCTATGAAATTCCTGAAAATTGTTAGCAAGAAATTTGTGGATTTACATTGGAAACAAGTGAGCTATCTCATTTGCAGAGTTTTACAGTTAAAGAAAATCTGATTTTAAGACTCAATACTGAATTTCTTTCTTTCTTTCTTTCTTTCTTTCTTTCTTTCTTTCTTTCTTTCTTTCTTTCTTTATGTATGTATTTATTTATTTATTTTTAGGGACAATGAACATTACTGTGAATGCACCAGTGTTAGCCAGATGGCTAATTTTGAACTGCTGTCCCTTGGAACTTCAGTTAGAATTGCCAGTGCCTCACACACACACACACACACACTGACAGTACAGTAGTATTAACCCTAACATACATGTCTTTGATGGTGGGAGGAAACCGGAGCAAACCCACACGAACACAGGGAGCTAGAACATGCAGACTCCACACAGAAAGGACCTGGATGGAGCAGGGTTCAAACCCGGGACCTTCTTGCTGTGAGGCAGCAGTGCTAACCAGTGCCACTGAGCCACAGTGCCGTCCAAATGTTAACATGCATAGTTTTGGATTGTATACACTTAAAAAATACATTTTAGGCATTTAGTTGCTGCTCTTGAGATGTGTTGAAGTTCAACATCGACCCCCAAACACGGTAAACATTCACATTAACCCAGCTTGAGACAGTTGAGACGCAAGATATTTAGGTCCTGATTTCACAAAACAATGCAGGTAGCAGCTATGGACAGCATCACATCTTTCATTTTGGCTCTATATTTGCATGCATTTCCAACATCATTGCAAGCCATCGTATCAACATCTATTCAAAATGTCTGCTGGGTAAGGCTCAACAAAACATTTATTGTGGGGGGGGGGGGGGGGGGGGGCACAACTAAGAATATAGTGCAGTGCAGCTATGAGAAGAGAGCTGGGGGGATACGGGGGAGTGGGGAGGCTGAGCTAAACTTTCATGGGGTTTGAGGAAGAATTTGGGAAGGTTGGTCAATGGATTTTGGGTTAGTTGCAGGGGAAGGAGAGAACATAATGTGGAACCTAGCCTCCAACCACAAACATGCATGCACGTGCACCCCACCCCCTTTCCCACAGATTGATAAATTGCATGGTGCATTTTGCAGATCTGTAATGTGACTGAAGTCTGTCGAAGTCCCTACTCCACCAGGAAAGGTGGATTTTCAATAAAATGCAAACTTTACTGGAATGGACAGTTGATAGTAATGTGGGAGGAAATGAGAAAATATTTCTAAAGTGTGATGTAAGGATATGAGGAAGCAACAGTTAAAAATAATAATTTAAGGCTAGACAACAGATGTTTTGCAGAAAAGAAAAGCATTTCTCTCTCTCGCTATACCAGGGTGAGAGTAAGTGGAGCCAGACTCTCTCCTGCGCTGGTACAGTGTGAAATGGAGACACACTAACATCAGAATTTGTTACAAAAAACTACAGTAAGTTAGAAAATGATATCCATGGGTGCATGGGGACCCCCTGTTCCTACTAGACCACACACACACACACACACACACACACACACAATCCTGACATTGCCACATCAGCCTGCCCTCCATGCACCCTCCCCCCCGCACACACACCCTCACTATGACCCCCCCCCCCCACACACACACACACACACACACACACACACAAATCTCATTAGCAGCATTGATTTCAGTCATGCCTATCATGTGTCTGAGTTACATCCTAACAGACAGCCTAAACATCTCGTCCGGTTGTGTGGCCCCACCATGAACAACACTGCATCGTTTGGCATTGGCACAAACATGACGAAATGAAAAAACAAGGAAGTTCATGGGACAATTGTGTTGGCAAGATTTGTCTTTCTTATTGCTTGAATCTTCCACACACATGTATGTATGTATAAGTGCCCCACGCCCCCCCTCTCTTTCTGAATTCAGTTCAATTCAATTGGCTTTATTGGCAAGGCCAATATTGCCAAAGCATCAATTACAGTAATAATGATACATTAGATTTATTTCTTCATCTCTCTCTCTCTCTCTCTCACCCCCCCCCCCCCCCCCTCTCTCTCTCTCTCATCTGGGAGTGCTGTGGTCCCATGCTGTCGTCTGGCTGTCACAGTGCTGCTGGCCCTGCTTTTGAAGAGAGAAGCCTGCGTTGGGGCAGATCCTATTTAGACAGATTAAAAAATCCATGTCCAGCTGTCTGCATCAGTCAACACACTGCCTCTCTGATGGCCCCACCAGATACAGCACCGTCTCCACCGTATCCCTGTCTCTGCACCATAGCAACATCTCCTTCTCCGCCTTTATCTATCCAACATCCATCTCTCTTTAGGCGGATGCATTAACTCCTGCTTCTCTCTCAGTCTTCCTGCTCTTCTCTCTCTCTCATCTTTATTTTCCTTACCATTTGCCTGTCAGAGTGTAATTTGGCGCTTGAAGCATGGGATGCTGTCACCAGGGCTTTAGCAGTTGAAGTAGATTAAGCAGAGCACAACAAATACTGGTGGGGATGAGTTGGTTCTTCTCGGCGGCAGCGTGGCGCTGTGAGCCTTTCCCCCCCCCCTCAAAGACCAGGGAGCTATATCAAGCGGCGTGGCTTTCAAGGTACGGCGCGAGATAGAGGGGCGAAACCGCTTCGCTATCTCGTTATCTCCCTGATGACACATCAACACTCATACGAATGATATAATGGATGATTGGTTTCCCTGCGGAGCAACAGGGAAGTGGGCTGTAGGCCTCTGGAGCCACGCAGTAGAACTGATTGAGATTAAAAATAAAATTATATGCTGTGAGTTCTCAATTACACGCGCCGAAATGAAATATGATTTCAAGGTAACAAATTCTGGAGGTGTCGATTCAGCTATTTGTTATTTTTAAACTCTGACTCAAATTAGATATGACATGGGAGCCTCACAATATCACCATTGCCTTGTGTGTGTGTGTGTGTGTGTGTGTGTGTGTGTGTGTGTCCATACAGTAGAGTGTAGTTGTGTGCCTGTGCATTCATGTGTGTCGTATGTATGGCTTTAAGCATTCAAGCATGCATACATTCATATCTGTACTGTACATGTAGTATGTGCATTTTGAATGTGTGTGTGTGTGTGTGTGTGTGTGTGTGTGTGTGTGTGTGTGTGTGTGTGTGTGTGTGTGTAAGAGAGAGAGAGAGAGAGAGAGAGAACCCCATTAGTAGATTTGGCCCGAGGCTGAATCCCCAGTGATGTCAGACAACGTAGTAATGGTCCTATCTCCCCCTCCATCCCTCTGTCACTTCCATCCTCTCTCCCCTTCCTCCATCAGATCTCCACCCTTCCTTCCTTACTTCCTCCCCTCATCTCCTCTCCATCACCTCATCCATGTTATCAACACACCAATCAAATGCACACATATTTTGGGAACACACACACACACACACACACACAAGCACACAGATATAGTCAAATATTAACACCGCACGAACGTTCATTCACATTTTCCAGACAAAACTGAATGTGTTTTTCAGCGAGAGTTCAGGCTCTTCATGTTGCATGTAGGACTGGAAGCTGTTGGAGAGCGACACCTGGGATATCAAAGGTGTGGCCACTGTTCAGTGTTGAATGATATCACTGAACCTGCGTAACTGATATCAACATGACTAATTTGACATTTTTCGGTTATTTGTAGCCTCATATTCGCACCAAAGGTATTCTGTTCTGGGATTAGGAGAAATATGAGTGTGTGACTGCGCTCTGAGAGACAATGCGGGCTAAACAAAAGTTGCTTCTCTGCCAATCTCTTACAGAATATTGATTTCCCCGGGAGATATTGAAAATAATATGGACGTGGAATTCAATGGGATAAAGTCTGCTATAAAAACAAACAAAATGATCCTGACAAGATCTTCACTGACCAGCCAATAACTTGTCTCTTGGCTGTTATGAATGGACAAAGAAAAAGGTGGACATGGACAGTCAAAATGATGTAGGTGGGTATAGGGAGGGAGGGAGGGAGATAGATAGATAGATAGATAGATAGATAGATAGATAGATAGATAGATAGATAGATAGATAGATAGATAGATACAGTAGCTAGATAGATAGATAGAGTTATGGCCTTTTAAACACCATCACACAATTCTGTTGACTCCCCTGTCAACACTTGAAGGCAGCAATGGAGGGACATTGTCGTGATAAAAAGATGACAGGAAATGAAAGAGAAGAATGAAAAGGGAAGAGAAATGAATGAGGCTTCTCCTGTCTTGGAACCTAATGGTCCAAATGAGGTTGGGGCAGAAGATGTGGGGGTTGGCTGGGAAGACTGGGGAAGCTGGGTGTGTCCGGGCCGCAGACTGAGGCAGACTAGAGCTAAGAGACTCAGGCTCAACATCATATGAGCTGTCAGCTTGTCACATCCCAGACCGTCACCCAGGGACTGGAGAGGACCACAGAGCAGCTCCCATCACTTCACACACGCACGCACACATGCACACAGACACACACACACACACACATGCACGCAGACACACACACACACCAATCAGTTAAGCAGGATGCCAAAATTGTCACCTCAAAAATTGTGATGAGGATAATCTCATAGTGATTCATTGTGCCCACATGTACATAGACTATTATAAAATATTCTCTCTCTCTCACACACACACACACACACATACACACTCACAACTGTTTACGCTGCCGTCTTCAACACACGCTCCTTCCTCTCTCATTGGAATATTCATGCCAATTAAAAGCCTGTATCTAAAAATAGACATCTATGATTATGTTGGCAGAGAGTAGAAGAGATTCAGTATGAAAATTAGTTGTGTATTATTAATGAAATGAGTACCGGAATATACAATTTATTCTTCCATCAAGTTATTCAGTGGGGTTGGCCTTGTAGTTCTGGCAGAGAGGTTGTTAAGGTGAACCCATCCCATTTCAGTTGAAACTAATTGAAAATGCTCCTGACGTAGCTTCTCATCAACATGGAAAATGACTGTTTCTAAATTAAGAACTGGGGATTACGATTTTGATTAAATGAACTCTATTCAAATTCCAAGTAACTCCCAGAAACAAAATTATCAGAAAACAAGATTATCTGAAATCCTGTCCTGAATGAACAGAACAGGATAAATGTTCATGTGCTGGATTTAGTTGACAGATTCTGTGTTTGCCAGAAGTGCTTTGAAGGTTTAGAAGATCACAAAGCAAAGATTTGCAAATTTGATTAGAAAAACCCTATAAAAGACAAAAACCTCAAGATAAAGAACTCGGTAAAACACAATCACTGCCATCCCTGTCGTCATGATTTGCCAGACACACCCACCAACATTAAACAATTTTGATTCCAGTTTGAATGCTAGGACTGCACATAAAGCTAATCTGAACATGTTAACCAGCTAGTTGGCTGAGGAAAAAGGTTCCTCCCTGAGTTCTCCCTTGGCTTCTCCTCCTCGGTCTGCGTCCACAAAGCCCCGTGCAGGCGAGGCGGACTCCATCTCACCGCCGGCTGTTCCCACAGTCGCTCAGGTCATGTGATCTGCACACAGGCTTGTGTTGTCACCAGGTAAAGATATCCACCTGCCTGCAATGGAAGAAAATACAGCAGCGCTCCTCTCTCCTCGGGCTAGAGTTACGGCTCAGTGTTTGGGTCTTAGCTAATAGCCAACTGAGCCCTCACTGCTCCTCTGTCTGTTCTGTAAGGCGGCCTCGCCTCACTCCCATACTTTCTCTACACGTCCTCTAGAAGTCTTAAGTTGAATATATATATATATTTAAACACCTTTCCAGTGTCTGACACACACGAGGAGTTTGTGTTTTGAGTTTGTCTGGTGGGTGCACATGAAAAGTGTCCCATCAGAGGTAGGCGAACATCAACACATATATGGCTCACATGTATGATTGGATTATCCTTATTTCCACTTGAACAGTTTAGGTGGCCCGTCCATGCCTTTCTCTCTCTCTCTCTTTCTCTCTGTGTGTGTGTGTGTGTGTGTGTGTGTGTGTGTGTGTGTGTGTGTGTGTGTGTGTGGTGTGTAGTGTGCATTAAAGCTACATCAAAATGATGCAGTACAAAAGAGATCCATCTGTGATTAGAGTAATGATACTTTGCCATCTCATAGTCAGTGTCTGCATTGTGCACTCCAGGGAGTATCAAACAGATGTTTGTTCATTTTAAGAATGGCGTTGACCTGTTTTTGCAAATTAACTCTTCATTTGTTATTCACTGAACTGTCTGTAGCTACTTGTCCAGAGTAGGCTACACTCCACCGCACCAGGAGCGATTGTATTCTACAAATCATGAACTCTTCCCTGCATTATCAGCCATGTTTTGCTGCTCAGTCGCAGTGTGTGTGTGTGTGTGTGTGCACACGCGCGCGCATGTGACCAAGGGTTATGTCATCCACTGCCCATACTGCCCGTTCCTCCATGACCACTGCCACAGAAAACAATCTGTCAAACACAAGTTCATTTTCTTGGCAAATTTTATTCAACCCGGTCTCACAAAACTTGGTGTTGATTGTTACAAAACTGTAATCTATTGATTCATGTACATGGAGACATTTTTGTTTTTTTGTTTTTTTTCCCGTGACAGTCAGCACGATCACGTATTTCATGTTCTTCACTCAAAACGACCATATAAATCAACTGCAAGTGACGTGTGTTACATTATTGAAGTATAGGGGAGGACAAGTAAGGGAGTACGGGTGAGATGTGTGGACCTCGCTTCCTCGCTCTGCAACTTCCTCGACCTTGTCATGAGGGAGCTGGTTTGAGCCTCACTGTGTCTTGGTGTTTGTCACGTTTTCCCCCCGTGTGTCCTGGTTAACCCCTACTCAAACAATCTAACCCTCCCTGATCAAGTTGTTTTAGTTGCCTAAGCCTACCCTACAGTAACCCTAAACCTAAGTTATTTTACTTGCCTAAAAACACAACCAAGTTGTCTGACAAGGTGCAGTTTTCAACCAGGAAACGGTGTCACGGGTCCGGGCCGGATGAGTGGCTCTTCTTGGTGCTCGGACCTCAAGCGCTCCGGGCCTCGGGGGGAAAGTAACCAGGAAGAGTCAGTGTTGCTTCACACATATTTCATGCTGACTGCCACAAAAAAGAAAATTGTGCTGACTCTCACGAAGGTGAAGAAAATTGATCAATAAATTACAATTTTGTGACTGCCAACACCAATTTTCGTGAGACCATGTTGCGACATTTAACTGTTCAATAATGTATTGTGTTCGTCCTTTAAAGGTAGCAAGTTATCCCAGAGTTTCCCTTGCATTCAAGTTGGATCAGTTTTAGGATCACACGATGGAATGTTTTGAAAAATGGAATACTTTTAATGGCAGAAAAGCTTCAATCTAACAATATTGTATCTGTATCGGCCTTGAAAAGCCGTTTTCCAGATTTATTTCATTCCAACATGAAGTTGGTGGCAGGCTTTCTAAATTATATTTGAATTATTATATTGTGACTTATATTATAATTACAATATATACTACAAATTACTAGTGCTCTGATCATTTGACAACTTCAGACAGGAGCATCAAAACCTCTGCAAACGCCTTTCATCACTGTCGCTTTATTTCCCACGTTATACAAGGGACTGAATAACCCCCTGCCCAACGGTGGAAACATGCAATGACATAAGCCCAGTCCACTATGTTGCATAACACAGAAAAAAAGAGAGAAAGAAAAAGATGAAAGGAAAGGCTATTCAAGAGGCTATTCAGGTTTTAATATTAGAATTTAGATTGTAATATTTAAGAATATTGACTGATATATTGATTACACTGCTGCTGAAACAAACAAAAAATAAGCTTTTGGAACAAGCAGATGGGAGGATGATGAAGGTTGAGAAAGAAGAAGAGGAAAACAAAGACAGAGGACAAAGCGGTGGGAAGAGAGAGAGAGAGAGAGGAGGAAGCTGGGTAGGAGCCGGGAAGAGACAGAGAGAGCGATAGAGCAAGAGAGAGGTGTCCATGTCTCTCATTCTGCAAATAAACAAAAAGTAAACACCGGTGGAGGAAACACTGCGACACTCGATGCCTCTGCTCGCTCCTCCACCTGCCCACTCAGGTTTCCCAGAAGGCCATTCTGCCGGCCATGGACAAAAGCAGCGCAAAAAGCCAACACCTCTTCCCCCCTGGGCGCTCGGAGACAAAGAAGGGAAAAAAAAGAGATACAACACCTTTGTTTGCTGAGATTAAAACATGTTGCATTCTCCACCTCTTACCCACCCTCTCCCTCTCTCTCTCTCTACCTCCCTCCCTCTCCCACTGCTCTTCCCTCTCGCTTTCCCCGGAGGTAACTCTACCAGGCGAGAGATGGAACTGCCACTGAACTCCTCTCTTTCCATTCTTGGTAGCTAATAAAATCGGCCTTATTATTTCTGTGTTTTCTATTGTCCGGGGTGTCATTGTAGTGTGTCTCGTGACACTGTGATAAGCGGATTAGCGCTGGCAGCGCTGACGCTGGCAGCGTTGGCGCGGGGTGAATGGGCGAGCCTATCCCTTTGCTGCGCCTCCTGTGTGATACGGGTATAAAGTTGGTGATATGACCAGACCGATTGTTAATGAATGAAACGGATCTAGCTCTTGACATAAAAGAACGGCCAGCCTTACCCTTCCCTATGAATCTACAGGGAATCCGACTCTGATGATAACAGTTGAGGAATTCACACGTGGACGAACACGAGCACTGTGTGCACTGCATTTCAAAGGGAAATATTCTCTGAATAACTGCGTGATGCATGTACCTTGATACCAAAGCTTGTTCAGGTATAAGGTGCACTATGTTTACAGCACATGCCTGGCAACTCCAGCAATACCACTTGGCAACAGGTGTCCTTATGTCACCCCGCTTATTCCTGTACGTTAACAGTCGAGGTGTGTGGCAACATGTGGCAAGACTGGAACCCACATAATATCCAGCAATCTATCACTACAATGGTTACCTTGGTAGGGAGGGCGGCCCTAGACACAGTCTCTCCATGGGGGGGTTTCTGCCAATCTGGCAACCACAGTGGGAGGTCTCACTCTCATCAGCACTCTCGGCTACAGACCACTTATCTACCTTTCCTCACTCTCTCTTTCATTTTGCCTTGCCCACTGTAGCACAACACAAACACACGTGTAGACACAACACAAACACACATGTAGACACAACACAAACACACATGTAGACACAACACAAACACACATGTAGACACAACACAAACACACGTGTAGACACAACACATGCAGAGACACAACACAAACACATGCAGACACAACACAAACACACATGATGTAGACACAACACAAACACACGTGTAGACACAACACAAACACACGTGTAGACACAACACAAACACACATGCAGACACAACACAAACACACATGTAGCACAACACAAACACACGTGTAGACACAACACAAACACACATGTAGACACAACACAAACACACATGTAGACACAACACATGCAGAGACACAACACAAACACACATGCAGACACAACACAAACACACATGTTGACACAACACATGCAGAGACACAACACAAACACACATGCAGACACAACACAAACACATGTAGACACAACACATGCAGAGACACAACACAAACACACGTGATGCAAACACACATGCAGACACAACACAAACACACATGTAGACACAACACAAACACACATGTAGACACAACACAAACACACATGTAGACACAACACATGCAGAGACACAACACAAACACACGTGATGCAGACACAACACAAACACACATGCAGACACAACACAAACACACATGCAGACACAACACAAACACACATGCAGACACAACACAAACACAGCGACAATATTTGACAAAGGATGTTTGCAGCGATATGTTGTCAACACTTTAGCCGAGAGAAAAATATGATCACAAACTCATAGCTGAATATGATTGGAATTCACCAACATTGCTTTCATGCTTTGAAATTAACGAGCAGTCGACTCATTAACATGTCTTCAAATCAACATGAAAAATAAATCACCCTTGGAAATGACGCGAGTTATTAAAATGATAACTGTGAATCTGATTTTGATTTATAATTCCCGGGTCTCTCTTTTCTTGTCAAATTAGATTTTCTATCCTGTTGTATTATATAAATACAAGGGACGGCACTCATGGCTGTAACAACCCTTTACATTTTGAGTGATACAGTATGACACACATAGGGAGGGACACATTTCCCTTCTCCATATTTTCCAGTTCTCTGCATCTCAAAGCATGGAGCTGTGTGCTTTGGAGCAGTTAGCCTACTCTAGTTTTCCCTACTCAGACTCATCTTCCAGTTCAAAATGGCGCCCAGGTGAATAAAGCCTGCTTCTTGATTAATAGAGGCGGGTGACCTTGACCCTGTTCAGAGTCTAGGGGTGTCTCTGAATAGTTAGGGCAGGCAGCCCCTTCTTAATGGTTCAGAGAGTTAGGCCCCGATCAGACAGAGAGCACGTTTCACCCTAAACAGCCGGCCCAGGCCTCGCACAGCAGCTTCAGCAGCAAACCCTCAGTCTTCTCTCTAGGCTTTGAGGAGAAGAAGCGTTCCTCTGTAACGTACGGCAGTGGAAGGCTAAGTGAGGGAATGAGCGGCGCGCTAATGGTGTCATGTGACAGTCCTCTCAATAGACGGCGGCCTAAACGCCCCTTTCACTCTTTGACACTTGCTCTTTTGCAAGAATGGCGAGTGGATAAAACGTAAGCCTCCCTCCTCATCCCGCCCTCAGTCCGTGCATCGCCTCTCCTGCCATACAAACAGCAGGCCTATAATGAGGCAGGATGAGAATGTGTAAAGTGGAGGTCTATTGAGAGGCTGTGTAAGCTGGCCTAATCCCCCTTCACAGCGTTTGTTGTGTTATTAGAGCTGGATGGGCCGTGGATCCTGTGACACCCACCCTATTCACTCCTATAGCCCTCAGCCCCCACACTGCAGCTGTAAGACACGCTGGATTTGAGAGGTGTGGGACCCTTTCTGCCCGGGGTGAAGATTAGGTGAAAGCTGCTGATGTCGGCTGGAGTTTGACAAAAGGGTAAACCTTAATGGCATTTTTAAATATTGCATTGCCTATAGTTGGAGAAACAAACACCTGAGGCTTTCGTAATTCACTCGGCAGCTTTATTTTTTTTTCTGCACAAATCTCAGTCAACAGAGCTGAGAGACAGAGATGTGCTTTGCAACAAGTGCTCTACTGCTCGGTACATGAGTGGGCTTGGCTAAATGGCTCACCATCACCCAGTAATGAATGACATAGTATGGAATCCCCTAATATGGCTATGCCTTTGCCTTTCTTTCTCTCTCTCTCTGTATGTGGTGTGTGTGTGTGTGTGTGTGTGTGTGTGTGTGTGTGTGTGTGTGTGTGTGAGAATGTGTGTGTGTGTGTGTATGTATGTATGTATGTATATATACTGTATATATATACATATAAATATATATGTATAATGTATGTATGTATATATACATATATATATATATAGTGTTCATTTGAGTTCATTTGATTTTGCTAAATTAAATATTCTTTTGTCCACCACTCCACCCCCCTCATCTTATGTGCCTTTAATTGTCTCCAGTCTACACAATAAATGATCAATTGTACAGCTGCATTTCTGTTAATACGTTCACCGACATGGAGACATTCCTGAGAATATCCTGTTCTTATAGCACACAGTGAAATACTAAACAGTCCCCGCTGCTGTTCCATTTAACACTTCAAGTCCAGAAAAACATATTTCAGACAGTATACAGTACTGTGGAGAATTCTTACATTTATAGTACATATTATTCTTGTGCATTTGATATACCGTAAATTCCGGACTATAAGCCGCACCTTTTTTCCCGTTTTTTGGGCTTTTTTGGCCCCTGCGGCTTATATAACGGTGCGGCTTATCTATGGATTAAAAAAAAAAAAAAAAAAAAAAAATCTCTCTTTTTTAGCACTCTTTCTAACTATAAATCCACTTCTGTTTTAATTTCCTCTCTTGCCCTCTTTTCACCACACTGTATGACACTGTATGACACTGTATGACACTGTGTGCACTGTAAATAACAACACAGGTGGTGTTGTGTTATGTTGTTTTGTTGAAATGTTAATAAATGGGAGCATTACATATGGTAATTAAACATTAAAACACAATAAAAAAAAAAAAAAAAAAAAAAAAAAAAACATTAAAACACCCGCGGCTTATAGTCCGGTGCGGCTTATATAAGAAAAAAATAGTCAACTTTGAAGGTGCGGCTTATACACCGGTGCGCCTTATAGTCCGGAATTTACGGTATATATATATTTTTTTTATAAAGGACATAAATTCAAACAATGTCAGGACATACCGCACTGCGCCAATGGCATTGGTCTTTCGAACTTCAGAGTTGGTTAACTCAAATCATGTGATGAATCTGATTCTCCAATTCAAAAACCGCGATAAGATGGCACCATGCAGTGTAAGGCTAAGGGCTCCTACTACAGTAACTAACTAGCTAACTACCAGGGTTGGCATCTGTTTTCATTTTCATTCTACTTTGAAAAACAGCATTAAAACGCATAATCATTTACTGAATAAATGCTGATCATTCAACAGTTGCATTTTGCTCCCTTTATCAATTGAAACAGATTGCTCCTCAACCCCGATAACTTCAAACCTACTTTGGCTAGATGTATGATTTATGTACTGTAACATACTGTATGTATTGCTATTGCTAGTTCTATCTAATAAAGCATTTGAGTGTGCAGTGTATACTCTACGT
Organism: Poromitra crassiceps; assembly: GCF_964638095.1. NCBI lineage: Eukaryota > Metazoa > Chordata > Actinopteri > Beryciformes > Melamphaidae > Poromitra > Poromitra crassiceps. The sequence continues at coordinate 24,053,173 of NC_139631.1, read as the reverse complement.
GCTGCAGCTATATTCTCCTCTCTGTATCGTACTGTACAGTGCTGATACGAGGTAGTAGAGATTCACTCATTTGTAACTGTAAACCATACAACTTTGGATAATGACAAACCTATTGACATACAGTGATAGAGCAACCATCACAAGTTAGCAATATTGCTTTTGGCTACAAGCCTTATTGCTGGCTTATTATATCACACTAAAATGGCTCAGATGATCATCTGTTAAGACAGCCCACACAAAACAGCTTTTATATTTCCCCCCACATAGTTTACTTCTCACAACCCAATGCAGTATGTACAGTATTAATACACAGGACAAGATGTGTTAAGGGATAGTAACATATTGTCCTGTGTATTAATTAATAATAATGACTGTTACTGCACCTGCCTCTCCATGTTCAATCCATGAAACCCTAAAACTAAACCCTGACAATTGAACAAACCAAGCGATTTCACCAATCCCTGGCCTCCAGAAGACCTAGTGCACGAAAGCCCAATACCATCCTTATCAACAGTGTCTGCAAGTTTCATCAAGGTGCATCTAAGACTTTTCCAGACCTTCTGAATGCAAGATAATACAAGGCCAATAAAAGCCAGTGAAATGAATGTGAAAATTGGAGAAGAGAAGAAAAACTGTTGTCATTTCAGAGAACAGGACTGCAAGAGCAGGCCGATTTCTCACTACAAAGAAAGCACGGGGGAAAAAATATTAATATATTTAAGACCTATAAAACTGAAATGAAGACTTAAAGGGTGCGTTGAAAAGTATTCAAGGACTTTTGAGGCGTTTGAATCCAGGTTTTCAGACTAAGAGAGATATTTCAAGACACCTGCACACACGCTGATCTGGCTCTCACTGGGGCTGCTCTCTGATCTGGTGTTCCCTGAGCGCTCCGGTGAGGGTGGCTGTCCACACATGCAGGGCCGTCCCCGCAGAGAGGGTCAGGAAGAGGAGGAAGGCAACTTGGAAACCGAACCAATCCACCACGCCTCCGGCCAGGGCGCTGAACGTCAGCTTCCCCAGCACCTCCAGAGTGGCTAGGAAACTGTAGTGGGTCGCCTGGAGGGGGACAGAGCGTGGAAGGGAAGGACGAAGGGAGGAGAGAGAGGTGGGAATGATGAGATGAGATGGAGGGAGGGGGGGAGGCGAGGGGAGGGGAGGGGAGGGGGGGGTGGAGGAGAGAAGTCAGAGGAGAAAAAGGACAAGGGGGAAGTAGAGGGTTGAGAGGAAAGAAAGGAAGGCATTGTAAGGAAGAAGGGAGTAGTAAAGCAGGAGTAGTAAAGCAGATATAAGGAAGAAGGGGAGAGTAGTAAAGCAGGAGTAGTAAAGCAGAGTGGTTTTGCCAAATGAGGGGTTGAGGAAAGCAGGATAGAAAAGGGAAGGGAAAAGGGTAGAACACAATGGTTAAACTTGTGACACTGCAAAAATCCCATCCTGTAGATGTGTCCTTTAAACTAATACAGGAGAACAATTGGCCAAGGTAAATACGCAGTGAAGGTAGGAAGGGGAGAAGGTGTGATTTGAAAGGGTAGGGAGAGGCAGGGAGGGAAACGATAGAAGACGGAGCCGCGAAGAGAAAGAAAGCGTGAGATCGTGGTCTGAGACGATGGATGGAGGCCAACCGGAGAAGAGTATCTGATCCCAGCCTTAAGGCTCTCGAGACGGAGAGAGAGAGACATGAGAGAGAGAGGGAGAGAGGGAGCGATTACCTAACCTCCCAGCCTCCTCCCTCTGCCTCACAGTAGGTAGCTCACTCCAACACAACGGAAGGACTCTACTGACACCTATGCTAGTTCCTAACATACGATGGACTAATCACTTACTACACTGATCCATGAGGCCGATTATTTCCTCCATTACCGCAAACGTCTTGAATCCTTCTCCTGTACGTAACTGTATATGGATCAGATTGCAGAACCTCCTCCTGTCATTAAGGGACCCACCAGAAACAAATCCACCACCCATTTTGGATGACAACCCGTCGTCATATTTTTCCGTACAGGAAGTTCCTCGATGGGGGAGGGGAAATGAAAGAAAGAAAGACATGATTTGAATCTGAGACGAATGTGGAGGAAAGGAGTAGAGTTTGTAGTATTTGAGCTGCGAGGCCGGTCCCAGGCCAGGCGAGGGTAGAGCACTGAGAGCCTGTGTGACCACAGCTAAGTGGAGTGCCTTTATTCTGAGCAACTTGTTTAACAGATTCTGTTTCTTTCTCCTGGGGATCCTTAACAAGCACTCACACTATCGGCTTACCGTCACTGGATAGCACTACCTTCAATAACACACACACACACACACACACACACACGCACACTCACGCAAGCTAATGCTCCCTCCTGTGTGTGTGTGTGCGCACCGTGGTGCGGGCGGGCGCACGCACACACACTGACACACACGCTAAAAAGCTATAACATATGCGTCATGAGAACCTCTCAAATTAACCCCGGGGTTATCGCGGTTTTCATCATCAAAGGTTGTGATTCTTTTTTTGCTTCTTCTTTTTATAATGGTATTTATTTTATTAGCAACTGGAACGGATCATCTCTGCTACAGTCTGTGGGTATTCTCTGTGACTTCTTCTTTCCCTTTCCTCTCCACTTTGAGAGCGACAGCAATTTAAATGATAATTTGTCACCTTCACAGATTGATTGAGTGACGCCTGAGTCGCTGTGTGAACAACGATCACCTCCAGGCAACCATGGCCCAGTTACGACAGGGACAAAAGCAGTTATGTCAAAGAGGGGCGAGGGAGAGAGAGAGAGAGAGAGAGAGAGAGAGAGAGCGAGAGAGAGAGAGGAGAAAGACAGTGGAAAAGAGAGTATTTAGAGGACTACAGAAAGACAGAAAGAGGGGACAAAGACGGGCCAATGAATAGAAAGTGGGTCTGCTGCTAAGACTGGTGAGACTCTCCAGGTAAGAAACAGCTGATGAGAACTGACAGGTGGAGTAGATGATGGGGGGGGGGGATAGGTGACGATAGGTGTGGTGCTGCATGTCAAGCATCTCCCTGTCCGGCCCCCCATTGACGACCGAAGGAAATGATCTCACGCTACAAAATAGGACAATTACAGCAAAGACAGGAGAGGAGAGAGGAGAGGCGAGAAGGAGGAGAGGAGTGGAGGAGAGAGAGAGGGGGGGGGGGGGCGGAGGGGGGGAAGAGAGTGGGACGGCAAAGATAGATTGTGTTTTTCTTCAACCACAGGAGATGTTTGACCTGACGGTGGAAGAATGAGACCATTAGAGGACAACATTTTGAAGACAGAGAAAGAGGAAAAGAGAGAAGAAATAATGAGAGTGAAACAGACAGGCAGGTAAAACTGTTGGTTGCTTTTCCGTAGGCTATAGCACGTACTGTACATAACCACCACCAAGCCAAAAGGGTTTGATTCCCCCCACTTCTTTTTCTTATATAAGCACAGCACACACACATAAATAAAGACAGTTTTACCCTAGGTCTCCTGAATGAGCTTGTTGCGTACAGGTGTATGTACAGGTATATCTACAGGTACAGGTGTATGTACAGGTGTGAGTACAGGTGTATGTACAGGTATATCTACAGGTACAGGTGTATGTACAGGTGTGAGTACAGGTGTATGTACAGGTATATCTACAGGTACAGGTGTATGTACAGGTGTGAGTACAGGTGTATGTACAGGTATATCTACAGGTACAGGTGTATGTACAGGTGTGAGTACAGGTGTATGTACAGGTATATCTACATGTACAGGTGTATGTACAGGTGTGAGTACAGGTGTATGTACAGGTATATCTACAGGTACAGGTGTATGTACAGGTGTGAGTACAGGTGTATGTACAGGTATATCTACAGGTACAGGTGTATGTACAGGTGTGAGTACAGGTGTATGTACAGGCTGTTTTACCTGAATGCTCTCCTCGGCCCTCTGAGTGCAATGCATCATGGTAGTGAAGGTGAGTGTGGTGATAAAACCGCCGAGGAAGTGTTGAACACTCATACTGAGGACAGCCATACCTGAGAGAGGGAACGCACACGTGCAAGACCCAAGTACACACACACACACACACACACACACACACACACACACACACACACACACAGAGGGAGGATGAATGGAAACATCGTGCTTGTCAGTGCGTGTCTGACTGTGACTACAGTAAGACGCAGAGAAAAAGAACAATATTTTCCTGAAATAGCCTGAAAACTACCGACTTTACGCTGTTCTGTTCTGCGCTCTGCCACACCGCTCACTGTACTCTGTATCCTATTGTATCTGCGAGTCAAAGCAGGGGGAAACGGTAAGATGCTGTCTCCTCTCCTTGCCACCCCTCTCCCGGCCCTCCCCAAACACACATGTAGTGTATCCTCTGAGGGGAAGCGGTAGCGCGGTGTTAGCGGGGAACACAGAGCAACCACAGAGCCTATCTGTCTCTGCTCCTGCTAACACTGAATTATTCACTCCAGCCGCCAGAGTTTTTTTTTTTTTGCAGAATAAGACTCTTCTGTCAGCGACACAAGACTGAGGGAGTCACACACAGATACAGCCACTTATCAGACTGGGGGAAGTGGAAAGCGGAGAGTTATCATGTAATATTGAAAAATTCGAAAAACTGTTTTCCTGAAATCTTTGTTGTGGGTTTAAAACGGAGGGGGGCGGGGGAGGGAGGCGGGCTCAACTTTCAGCCTGAGAGACTTGATAAGAGAACAGACGACTCCGGCGGGCGGGGATGAATGGTGCAGATCTGAATCCCAAATGCGTTGCGACTGGCTGTGCAACACAATCAAATGTGTCATTAAGACGCGAACTGAACGGCTCACTGGAGAAGCGCACCGGAGAGGATGACTGATGTTACATCCCTGTCTATCAATGTCCTCACCATCACCCCCGTCTCCTACTGTAATACTAACGTTCATTTGGCTCAGATACTTGTGCTCGAGCCCCATCGATGGGGGTCTAGTATGTTAGGTGAACTTGTTGCAGGCTGACTGGAGGCTCTATGGTACAACCTTACTGTACTGATATTATGATTCTTACCTAACCTCCCAGCCTCCTCCCTCTGCCTCACAGCACAACAGCGTTGGGCAGCTCACTCCAACACAACGGAAGGACTCTACTGACACCTATGCTAGTTCCTATAACATGCGATGGACTAATCACTTACTACACTGATCCATGAGGCCGAGTCTTTCCTCCATTACCGCAAACGCCTTGAATCCTTCTCCTGTACGTAACTGTATATGGATCAGATTGCAGTTAATTTGTTCGCAGTTCTCGAATGTCGTCAAGACGATTCCGCACGAATGTCACTAATAAAAATGAATGCATGTACTGTATTGGCAAGTGAAGTTATTCTGATTCCAAAACCTTTTCATCCATAAATGAACCCGCAGACTTTTACCCCACGCAGGAACCTCCTCCTGTCATTAAGGGACCCACCAGAAACAAATCCACCACCCAATTTGGATGAGAACCCGTCGTCATATTTTTCCGTATAGGAAGTTCCTCGATGGGGGAGGGAAAATGAAAGAAAGAAAGAAAGAAAGACATGATTTGAATTTAAGACAAATGTGGAGGAAAGGAGTAGAGTTGGTAGTATTTGAGCTGCGAGGCCGGTCTCTAGGCTCTATGGTACAATCTTATTGTACTGATATTATTGAACTCCAATAAATTACACACCTGCCAGCCTCGCCGAGGACCACAATGGAAATATCAGGAACACAATGGAACTAAGTTTAAGACTTTATTGTGATATCCTAGGTGAGTTATTTTACGTATGTTGTTGGTGTATCGTTTGTTTTGTCAAATAAATCCATTCATTCATTCAGACATCATGAGATGAATATGTAGGCTTCTCCATTTCCATTAAAAACAACACACGTTATGTAAGGGTTAATGCACGACGAGGTGTCAAATTTTTTATTTTTTATTTTAAAGTAAAATGCATGAATTTGGTGTACTTTGAGAAAGCTTAAGAGCAAAATTAAAAGGCTAGATCTATGAAGAACATGTCATCATTACTGTGCTGTGGGTTTACAATGACAAACTAAATTTCTCCCTATAGACTCTAGTCTAGAGGGTATGCATGTGATGTCACAGAGGCAGAAGTCACTGCAGGGTCACGCCCACTGAGTCACAGCAAGACTGAGCTTGAATGCAGTAATCAGCCGAGATAACTGACACCTGCTGCTCAGGGAGGAACTTGACACTCATTTTGACACTCATTCCCGATTGAGGGGGCGTGTTCCAGTGGGTGTGCATACTCTCTATCACATGCATACCCTCTATAAGTCAGGGATACTCAACTTGCTTTGCCAATTTCGTGAAATGATAGAAGGCGAGGGGCCAGTTAATAAACAAACAATATACATTTTTCTGTAGCGGATTGTAGGTTTTTGGGCTGTCAGCCGGAGTTTAGGCTGATAATGTTGTGCACACCGGATAGTTAGTTAGGTTAAGTTAGTTAGGTTAAGTACATACATAAGTGCCTGGGTAGCGAGCAGATGGCGGTATTTGACAATTTAGCAGCTAAATCATAGATTATTGAAAGATATTCCATATTCCAGACTGAAATGCTATAACAGAAGTATTGGCCAGAATGACATGAACATTTGGACACTTATTCACTGTAAAAAAAAATATATATATATATTTTTTTTGGTCAACATCTTTTTGTGGTGGTCAAAATCCTTTTGTGGCGGTGCGCCACAAATTCCTTTATGTATCAGAAACACTGACTCCCTGTACTGTACTGTATGTTTTCAAGTAAACGTGTGTCTGTGTTTATCCAAGAAATGTGGTTACACACAAACACGCACATTGTACACCCGTGACTTCAAGTAGTGCATGTGTGTGTGTGTGTGCGACTTGTGTTCATGCTTGTGTGTTTTGGTGTGTTTATTCAATTAACCCATTGATACCTAAGAAACGCTGCATCACCTTTCCGACATTAAACCAAGTTCTGAGCTGAAGCTGTGTCAAACTGTTTTGACACGCCACTTAACGCCTCGAGTTTGCCTGCAGCCACTGAGAACAATAGGCGTGTTTGCTGACGCTAGCATCCAACCCTTTCTGTCTGTCCAGGGCTTAA
>NC_139631.1:24016108-24038608 GCF_964638095.1 Poromitra crassiceps | reverse complement strand
CGGGAAGGCTGGACATACTGCAGGTACTCACGTTCCGTGCTGCTGTTGACATGGACATTGTTCACACCCTCGAGAGGTCTCTCTACATCAGCGCTGAACGCAACCATCTGGACTGCTTCTGCCTGCTGCTCCAAGCCGCTGGCGTTGTGACCCGTGACGTGGCTTCTCACCTGCTGGATAAGGTGCTGCATAACAGGTGCGATGCGGCCTTTGTCCAGCTACTCTTGGACCACGGCGCCGACCCGGCCCTGGTGATCAGGGAACAGGCACAGCTGGAGGTGAGGGCGGATCCCAAGGCGCTCAGGGTCTTTCTGGAGGCCAAGAGATGTCCTGCCAGTCTGGACCACATCTGTCGGATCCGGATTCGCCAAGCGCTGGGCACACATCGCTTGAACCAAATCCACTCCCTCCCACTAACACAAGTGATGAAGGACTTCCTGCTCCACCAAAACTGACTTGAAGAACTTGAAGAAACTGACTTGAAGTTTATGTATTTTCATTTCCTAGATTTAGTTCTTCAGTGACTGTGTTTCAACCAAATCCAGAACCAGAAATTAAATAAATACCATCAGCATACACACCACCTGTATCCAATCCTACTGCTATAATTGGAGAGCTGTGTGTCCATGTGCTCGGTTAATTGTCTTCAGAGTCCCCACACCAGAATTTAGCACGCAAAAATTCGAATTATCTTAATATGTTGTGAGGTTCAGTTTAGGGATGGGCATCGAATTTCGAATTTTCGAATAATCGTTGTTATTATCAAGGTCGACTTTTATTATTGAAATTCGAAATTCGATTTTTTTTTTTTTTTTTAGTGAAATGTTGCATTGTCTCCCCTGATTCTAAGTATAGTCAAATCGCTTGGTTTGAGCAAGTAAAACAATTTTTATAAGCATTTTAAGCAAGGTTTATGGAAAAATGAATGGCGGATGAAATCCCATGAAGAGGGAGAGGGGGTGACTTTGGCACCCCTTTGGCACTCAGACCTGAGCCTACTAAATATTTAATGAACCACTCATGATTGTCAAAACTGTTTTTTATTTTCGAAAATGTCAATGGCTGAGTTTCCCAACAAAGAAGCTTCTTAAGAGTTAAGAAGCTTCTTAAGGAGTTAAGAAGGCTCCAAAGAAGTGTTTCCCAAACGCCTTCTTAACAGTCGAGAAAAATAAAAAAAATAGAAGGCTCTTAAGAAGCATCTTAACTGGAGCGGCTCACTTGATGGCACTCTGAGCCCAGCAGTGGGCCACGACTCAGTGGTTGAGAAACACTGTTAACACCTAATCATGGTCATGTTAAACTTTATTAAACATTATTTATTTCAGACATGGACTGCAGTTCAAATTGCTTTATATACACAGCATACAACAAAACAGAGAAACACTACAGAATTTAAGCGACCTTGGGTTCTGTGAAAGGTGCTATATAAATCCACAACATTATAAAAGGAATCCATTCTGATTAGAGAAATATAGCCTACGGTAAAACATTTAAAACACAAGTAACCATACATACAGGGGAGATTTTCAAGTGTTCCCCAATTTTAAACACTAAAGGGTGCATGAAAGAAAGGAAAAAGGGAAAAACACAAGAGGAACAGTGGACACAAGTATCTCCTTTTGCCTGACGCGGCTGGATCTGCCAGTGTTTTGTCATTAAGAAGGTGTTAAGAAGGCTCCAGACCCTTCTTACAAAACCTTCTTAACGAAAGATCATCTTAGCGCTAAGAAGCTTTTGGGAAACGCAGCCTTCTTAACGGAGGATAATTGGAAGATAATTTTAGGCTAAGAAGCAATCGGGAAACGCGTTGGCTTCGTTGGCTTCTTACGGGAGCCTTAAGAAGGGTCAAAGAAGCTTCTTAGCGCTAAGAAGCTTTTGGGAAACGCATGCCTTCGTAAAGAAGCAATTGGGAAACGCGTTTGCTTCTTAAGGGGGCCTTAAGAAGGGTTGAATTAGCTTCTTAGCGCAAAGAAGCTTTTGGGAAACCCAGCCAATGTCATGTAACATGTTCTTTACTTCAGTGGTGCAATGCTTGTTTGAGCTAAAAATCCACAGCAGAAGCTTTTTATATTAATTAATAAAGCCGTAGACTTAGAATCAGGGGAGACAATGCAACATTTCACTCACAAAAAAAAAAAAAAAAAAATTAAAAAAAATTACATTTTTAATTTTTTTTACATTTTTATTTTTATTTTCGAATTTCGAATTAAATTCGAATTTGGCCAGCGAATTTCGAATAGTGTTTTTGCTAGAAATGCCCATCCCTAGTTCAGTTAGCTTTGCGCAGAAACAGCCGGTATAAATACTTTTTACTTGATTACATTTCAGAGTCTGTAATTTTTTACTTTTACTTTTGAGTAAACAAGTTGAATCAGTACTTCTACTTTTACCAGTCTTTTTTTTACACAAGTAACTGTACTTCTACTTAAGTAAAGAATGTGTGTACTTTTCCCATCTCTGACTATATGACAACTCAATGCAAAAATGTGAACTGGATGAAATGCAAAAATGTGGTGTTTTTCACCCCCTCATTTTTAAGCAGTGCAGCCGCTTATAAGTGACTCATCTTTCCGTCCATCCATCCGTTGTAGCACGGGACGTAGCACGGGACGTAGCACGGGACGTAGTACGGGACGTAGCACGGGTTTGAGCTGAGATTTCTGTAGCCTGTAGCCTAAGCTGCTCCCCCGGCCCAATGCTCCACATTGGCATGGGAGAAAAGAATAATAATTAAAAAAAATGAATAATAAATAAATGAATGAATGAATAAATAAATAAATAATTAAAAAAAATATAAGCATAAGCAATCGACAACCTATGTTGCGGGCCGCAGCCCCATCTTCTGTGTGGACAGTACTGAACTCATCTGAGACCTCGAGAGCGCCCGTGCGGCAGCCACCTTATCAACGGGTACGGCAGCCCCGTCGGACAAAAAGGCACCATTTTCTTAAATATATGCGCAGACCCACGCATCAAAGGATAAATCAGCCACAATAAATATTTATCATATCCAAACAGGTGGGGGCGATCTGTGACAATATACATACACACACACACACACACACACACACACACACACACACACACACACACACACACACACGCCTGAAATCAATTGGGTCTCCTTGCTTAGCCTCAACAGATGGCATCGAGTGTATAAACCTGCACCGCTGACTTCAGAACCTGGGTGTGATTTGTATTTTCACACTGGCGTTTTCTTGAACCTTCAGGGCATCAAGCTCCCATTTGTTTCTGACCCTGCTGCCTTCCCAGGTGTCTCACAAGCATTCAGTCACAAACGACTGTTGACCAACGATGATGATGATGATGCTGGTGATGATGATGATGACGATGAAGGTTACCTGAACTGAGCGAGCAGCAGGCCTCCCAGGGAGGAGCCACAGATGGAGAAGCCCATGGCGATGACACCGTTCCAGAAGCCCAGCTCCCTGGCCGTCATGTGGTGGTCCAGCAGGAAGAGGGGGAACATGGTCACCGCCCCCTGCTCACCTACACACACAGCGAGAGGAGAGGGAGGTGGAGGGAGGAGGAGGAGCAGGAGAGAAAGGACAATGAGAGATAAAAAGAGGAGAAGAGGGAAGGAATTGCCCTGTTAAGATATTTCAATTTTTCTGCAGATTTAAACACATTTAAGACTTTTTAAGACCATTACGAATGCAATATAATACCTATTTCATGCCCATACTGGCAAAAAACATTAGCTAGAACATTTTAGCAATGTCCAAATCAGGGAACATGGTTTGAAACAGCTCACCTATGTCTTCATTACCGTTATGATTGATGTTTAGCTACTGTGTGTAAAGTCCAGAAACATCACAACACACTAGCTGGGTGTGCTCAGATCAATTCTGACCGGGCTGCACAGTTTGCATTAGTGATTATTGGTTCCATTTTGGTTTGGTTTTGTAGTTTCCTTCAGAGTGTGATCAATTTGAAAAGAAATCCCCCAAACATATTTAAAAGTGAGACTGAATTTAATGCATCTTTATCAAAGTAACGTTAACTTCATAATCCAATACAATTTTAAGACCTGTCAAAATTGTATTTAAGACATTTTAAGGCCTCAAATTCAGATGCTTGATTTTTAGACTTTTTAAGGACGCGTGGAAGCCCCGAATGTAGGTAAAACGCTAAAGGCGGTATCAGACACTGTGGAGAAAAATATACCAACATTCAAGATAGACCAAAGATTTACCAAGGTAGGCTATGTCTCTCTGACTAAGCATTACTATTCTTCACAGGAAGAGTACAGAGAAAACACAGGCCAATTGCAATCACTGTCAACTGCCATGATTGTGTTGTATCAAACTGTTTGCAAGACGAGCCAACGTGGTTTTCCAGAGATGACGACTGCAGAATCAAATAGAGCATACCTAGGCCAATTCCTGGAAAGTGTCAATAATAGATGCCTGACAAGAAAAGGAATACCCTCAGTCACTTCGTCAAACGGGGGCGTAGCACTTTTCCTAAAGCACGAGAAGGAAAACGCAACAAAAACGGCGAGAAACTTGGGAAGATGAAACGGGGCCTCACAAAGACCTCTCAGTCAAATGAAAAGTTTCTGTCAGACGGCCAGACTTCCTGTGTGGCGTCGAGCATGCGGGTAGTAATGTTCTATCAAATGCTACAGTCAAATATTCAGTGGCGCTGACTATACGCCGTTATTATATTAATGGAGACTGACTTCACAAAGGAAGCGGGAGACCACAGAGCTGTGTGAGTGACAGCTCGGCTCCCAGACTGCTGTCAAAGACGACGCAACACAACCAACTATTCACTCACTCACTCACTCAGCCAGGAGCAGGAGGAGACAAACAAGAGTAGAGAAAGAGGCAGGAAAGACAGACATAGATGAAACAGACACTGAAATGGGGGGGGGGCACAAAACACAAAAGAGAAAAAAAAACAGAGGAAGCTGCGAAGCTCCCAGTGATGGGGGAGTGCAGAAGCAGAACGCGAGTGTCACCGCTCTGACGATTGTCTGTGTAGGAACCACCTCTCTCACTTCCCTCTGTCACTCTTTCTTCACTGTCGGCAGGTTAAACCATGGGAAATACACCCGGCAACGGTTCAATTCAGTTTGGCTGTAAAGGTTCATTTAGCCTCAGTGGTAGCCAACCAGAAGTGCCTGTACAGCAGTGACTTTTCCAAACTGTGGACCTGCCTGTCTGGAAAACTGATGTGTCTGTTGCTATGCCATGCTGCCCTGATATATATATATAAATGATAATCATGATTATCATGCTGTCGTGCTCGCCCTGTTCCTCAGACACTACGCATGCACGTGCTCGCCCGCTTAACTGGCATGTGCGAATGCCGGCCCCCTTATTATAGTAGTGAGATTACCCTTAGATTTTGAAACATCATACATTTTTATTGAACTTAAAAATATATATATAATAATAATCTTAGAGCTGTCATCTTCTGTTCTCGACTCGAGCTGAAACTACACGCACCAAAGCTTTGGAGGAGGGGCAGAGCGCACCACTGCGAGGGAACGGGGTGCGCTGCATTTACAACACAAGACAAAACAAGAGCAACATCGCTAAACAGAATGTGGCAGGTTTTATCACAGTTTTATCTCGATTTTCTTGTTTTCATGATTGTGGGAAGCCAAAATCTTGATCATGATTAGTATTTGATTAATTGTGCAGCCCTAATGTGTGTCCTCGAAATCAAACCATAATTGTACATTTGAAGCTGTTTGTATTTATCTTCAGCACTTATAGGTCTACCGAGTTAAAGGCTACGTGAACAAACAATAAAACCGAATTCTACCGGTGTATTATACATGTAGGGCCTACTGTACAACAGGACAGAGTGCTAATTTTACTATAGAGTAATAAAGGCAATATATAGGCTAGACAGGTATGTACATGTTACTCTCTAATTGGATGTGAAAGTCGTGTGGGGTTAGCCCTGACTTAACGGTCAGTGCAGAGCTGTTTGGACGGTGCTGTGTAGCCATACTATAGACAGTCAGAAAGAAGAAAGTCAACCTTGGCGGCAGCAGTACACACTGATGCCTGGGTTGTTTACCCAATAGTTCTGTGCTCGTGCGCCTCTGCCTTGCCTGTTGTTCTGCTCAGAGCTCAGAGCTCTCACAGTCCTGCCATCAGCTAATTATTTCCTTTAAGAGGGGGGTTGGAGTGGGGGGCTGTGGGGGGGGGGGCGTGCAGACAAACACAACAAGGCTGATTATGCCTTTCTATAAATATTCTCAAAGCAACAATTGTCCATTTCAGCAGGGATTTCATTAGACATCCACAAAGATTAAACAAGCAGAGCGGAGGGGAAGAAGGGGTAGAACAAGAGGGGGGGCGGGGGGCAAGAAGGGGTAGAACAAGAGGGGGGCGGGGGGGCAAGAGAAAGTCAGAGATGGAGAGAAGACATGAGACAGTAATAAGTGGGAAAAAGGGACAAGGGGGGGCAATTAGAAAAAGGGAGATAAAGAGCGGGGAAAGAGAGATGTAATGCACAGAACCAACGAGTTCCACATGATGGGAGAGAACGAAGAGCAGCCAGGGATGAAGACAGCTACAGAGGAGGAGAGGAGGCAGATGAACAGAGACAAAGAGGAGTTCATTGTTTTTATGTAACCTAAATGTCAGCATCATTTTACTTGAAAAGACAAAAAAAACAACAGTATATCTACCAAGGGTATACCATTTACTAGGGGTGGGGGGGGGGGGGGGTCCAAATATCGCAATGTTTTGTGGGCAATATATCGTATCGTATCGAATGCCAAGTATCGTGATATTTTATTATACAAAATGTCAAGTGCATGCAACATTTATGACAGGCTTTTATGACAGTGTTGGTCAGTCTGTCTGCTTGACAGTCCCATTTTACTGCAATAAAAATGATTGAAGTGAGATGAACAGACTGGAAACTGTATCTCATTAGATAAAACAGATGTTGACGTTTTTTTCCTTTGGGGACATCATTTGCAGTTGAAAAAAGGTAATAAATCACAGTATATCGCAATATCGCAATACTCAATATATCACAATATCGCAATACTCAATATATCGCAATACTAGCATATCACAACACTATCGTACCGATAATACCGATAACATCGTATCGTGAGGCATCTGGTGATTCCCACCCACCCCCACCATTTACTATGCCATTTGACAAACATATCTACTGTTTGAAATATACAGTACTGTACATTTAAAAATGTTACACATAAAAGCTTTAGTCCAGCCGTCTAAGGACCAACTCCTATGACAAGACAGAGAAAGAGGAAGATTATGTCAGAGTGTGTGTGTGTGTGTGTGTGTGTGTGGGGGGGGGGGGGGGGGGTTGGCTAGGCAGTGCAGAGAGGGCTCAGGGCAGGATGAGGGTGAGAGGTCGATGAGGACAGTGGGGTCACATCCCGATGTCCATGCTGCGGCTCAGACAAAAGGGCTGGAGAATCAGGGGAGATCACCGAGGACACACAGTCACAGCAATATCACTCCCCCGGCCAAGGCCATGGTGGACAAAGACAGCTTCACACACACACAGCCCATGCTTGAGTGAATATAGAACCACTACCACGCACATGCATACATGCACATACACACACACACACACACGCGCACACATGCACGCACGCGCACCTTTCAACTCCTCACACTCCCTGAGGACACAACAGTAAACAGAGCCATGACCACACACCTTCAATGCACACTTTCATAATACCCCCTATGCATATTTGCCTATTGACACACACACCACTATACGAGTCCCTGAAGGACCACACAGATGTCAAGGAGTTCTCTTTGGCCCTCAGGGCCAAAGACCATGGGAACCTTCTCTCTAGAACTAGACAGAAACAAGAACAGCTATCTGTACAACTCCACCCAGCCCTGCTAGGTTACTAGGTTTGGTTGTGTTTGTTGTTTGTGTTTGTCTTCTGACAGATAATACAAAATCAATAGCCATTGAAAGGACGGGCTATGTCAGAGCTGATGCATTGTTCTCATCAACAGAAAGTGTCAACTAATAGCACTGTGTGACCAAATACTCTTGAAAGAATGTTATACAACAATAAAAAGTCACATTGTGCAGGGCCTTGGTTGTGTTACATCAGAACAAAAAATGTGGTAATCCACCTTTTAAAAAGGCAATCTGGGCTACAGAAGCCAGAGTACATATATGGGGCTGCACAGTATCGCTGGTTAGTAGTCAAACCAAGTGATGATGGCCATGCAAGACTGTGGAGTTGAATTTGCTGAGGTCAGGCCTTTATTCTGAGTTTCTGACAAATTAAACATCTAGAATAAATGAGACGACATGAATGAGCGCATACACTGTTTTCCCCCCCTATTTCTCATGCCTGTATGTACCAAGGTCTCTGCATGGATAGATCGTTTTTTTTCTAATGCTCTCTCTCTCTCTCAAGGCACCATGTGGTGGCTGTTCATTAATTCATCCCCCCCTTCAGCCTCCCTCCCTGCAGTCCTCCTCATTCCCCCTGGAAAATAGTGCCCCCCCCAACCCCCACCCCCGCAAGTTCCCCTCTTCTCTCTCATCCACCCTCTTCCACACCAAACCCCCATATCTCTCGGAAACAATTTCGCTGCCTGGACTACGGCTCTCACGTCATCATTGGGACAGGAGGACAGGACACATTCAAACTGTCCCTCTTCTCTCTATCCATCCGACCATCTCTCCGTACACCTGGTCACTTCCCGGAGGAGGCCATCGTCAGGGTGCCCCCCCTCCTCCGTGGCGGGCCCTCCCATCTCTGGCTGTCATTCACATCTCATGTCGGTCATACAGGGCTACTGGCCCCCCACCTCTGGAAAGCCCCAGCCCCTACGTCCCCATCACACGGCTGCAGCACTTAGCCTAGGGCTGCTCAGTTAATTGTGTAGAATCATGTGTCACCATTTTAATTTCTAAAATTAATAATCAGAGAATATTGGGAGTACAGTATCTGCAATGCATTTCATTTCCATTAGAATGTCGACTGTAGTTGAAAGTAGCCACGATGTTGATAAAAGATGACAAAGCTGCAGTGACATTATTTTTTTCCCTTTAAATTGACACATCATGTCTGTGTGGATGTAACAACAATGCACTTTCAACAACAAAAGGTCACATAATGGTGATTAAAAAGGATAAGACGCTTACCTCACGATATGATTTAATACACAATATGGGGTTCACGATTTAATACAGCCACGATACGATATAATAAATAAAAGTTAGATGACAACTAAGTACTGCAGAATTTTGTATTTTTCTTTCTTTTGTGATTTAAAAATGTCCTTACAAAGTGCAAATAATATAATTTGGATAGAGAGCTTGTGAAATTGTGATTGAATTTGAGAAACTAATGCTTCCCTCCCTCCCTCCTTCCTTTTCTGCATCCCTGCCTGCAGTCTACCCAGACAGTTCTCCCATCATGCCTCTGGCCTCGGATGGCACACAGGTCACAGTTCAGACAAAGAGCGTGGAAGGAAAGAGTCGACACTAGGGATGTCACGATACTAGAATTTCTACTTTGATACCGATACCCAGGAAAATATTGATACTCGATACAATTTTCGATACAATTTTCGATACAGCGGAGGGGGGGATGACAACACATCTAGACTAGAGGCATAAAAAATAAACGAAGACAGATGGACGGACAGACGTACGTGCAATTCTCCATAATCTAGGCCCGATAAAACTCATTAAAAACTTTGCACTTACACAGCAGATTACCCCTGCTCTAGTCATCAGCCTATCAGAACACTTTGAGCTTGTTGAAGCAACAGATAACCACCAATGATAGGGAGTGGGAAATCAGTAGTATGTTTGATTTATCATTAAGAGAAAGCACTACTGATATCCATAATGTTGCAAATGAGTATTGTATCCGTTTCAAATTTTTAGTATTGATTTTTATCGATCGATACTATCGATACATTTGACATCGCTAGTCGACGCTCTGTTGCATTTTTGGAAACAGCCGCTAGAGGCGCTACGGTAGCGCCAAAGCAGTGCCGCCGACATCTTGGCCCTAAAATCAGCCTTGCATCAACAACAGCAGCAGCACAATGCAGACAGAGAGGACACCATGACCAGGAAGGAAAATAGAAAAATAAGCTGTTTGTCAATTTACTGCAGAAACTCTGACAGTAAACATGCCATTCATCGTTTCCCCAAAGACCCTGGAAGGGTCACTAAAAGATTACTTCTAAAGGACGAAAGGATCACTAAACTTTTCTATCCAGGTTCAGTCTCTCCAGGCCTATTAATCTATCTGCTACATTTTTAAATGACTTTACATTTACTTGAATGTTTGTTATGGGTAGATTTATACATGGTTGCAAATTCTACATTGACATTTTTGTTTTTTATTCTAGAAATGGTCTGGATATACTGTTGTAGTCAGTGATTTTTTTTTTACAGCAAAATATGTGTAATGCAGTTTATTGGACACTTGGAGCTAAACTTTCATCAATAAATAATAAATAAATAAATGTTTTCTTTCCAATTAGTGAATTTAATTTGTAAATCTGAACCCATGATTTCAAAGTGCTGTATTTGTTATTTAATAAATGAAATTGAGAACGACAAATAATATGTTTAACATGTTTCTACTTTGATTCATAGATTGAATAAGTAAATAGTTAGAATAGTATGCATATTTATAATATTTCTTCATTATTCAACTGGCAGAGGTACTTTCTATCACACTTTGTATGCGGGATGTTTCACTGGATGCTGTTTTTCCCATAGACAGACATGTTTCACTTAAGGGCCAAAATGGCGGAGGCGTAGCTCTCCTGCTGCACGCTGATGTTGCAATGGAACGATCAATTGAGTGTAATTTCTTATCAATGTACGTTCAATCTTTGGTTCAGACACAAGGATCACTCTGATTGGCTGCTGGGCTGGACACAGCGCAAACTCAAAGAGTTCATTAGGAGTGAACGCAAGAGAGGGGTATGTGTGCTAGTGTGCTTGTGTGTATGAGGGGGGTTCAGACAGGCAGATCACCAGTCTCGCACAAACATACCCACACACCCCTTGAACAAAAGCAATACTGTCTCAAATACGCAATTATGCTGGCACATCTAGGCCTAATCTAAAATGTTGCACAAGCTTCTTTTTTTGCCAAAGGTGGCAAATATTCTGCCTACTGTATTACACCAGGCAGTAGAGATGTCACAATTATAGTGACCAAAATTATCACTATTAATGTCGGCGCATCCCTAGTACTAACAAATGACAGTGCCATTGATAAATCTACAGCTAAATCATAACAATGAAAACATGAAGAGTGATTATGACTGTAATCATGAGGGTGGGGGGTGAGGGGGTTGAGAGAGAGTATTAGGGGGGAGCCCCCTAGACAGATTAGGGGGTCCAGCCAGTCTTGATGTTTGGTCTAGCAGTGTCGTCTGCTGGAGCTCATCCGATTACTAAGCCACCCTTAACTCTCTCTCAATAACACATACTACTAAGTACAAAGGCATATACATTCAAACACATACAGGGACTATGCAAATGTAAAGGGACTGAATACATTCCCACCCACCCACTTACATACAGTACACACAAACATGATGTGGCGTCTTCATTTCAGTTTCCAAACGCCATAGACACAAAGACACTCTAATCCTTACGTAATCCCCTTCTGCTACCAAACACCTGGCCATACCAACTCTCTCTCTCCCACACAGATGCTCCACTGTTCCAAAACTACTTCAGAATTATGCTTACTAAAAGGGAGTATCTCATTCAAATGCAAACTTTCTAAACGAACTTGATTGATATTCAAAATAACTATTCTTCTTCAAGTTCACAAGGCTTATAAGCAGATATTCGTGACACTAAAACAATTGTGTTAACTTGAGCTGAACTTGTCCTATTTACAAAGACAACCTTCTGTGAGTTACAGACTGTCCAATAAATGCCTACTGATCATTACCTCTGTCACTCCTTCAGCAGACTCAGGCGTCACCACAGCCATCATTGACATGCCAACAGAGACATCTAGTGGTGAAATATGGGTCCAACGTCTGTCCAAAAAGGCAAGAACTAAGAACTACAGTGTGGTTGAGTTCCAGATGGACAGACTACACACAAACTAGAGACAAGTTTACAATGGAACACAATAAACCATTTCAGGGCAACTACTGCAGGAGTGTTGTGTTGAGATAATACCAAATGCTATTTGGCTTTCCCTAGCTTTCCAACATCTGAAAGTTGGTCCCCGGGCGCTGGAAATAAAAAGTGACCACTGCTCCTGGCCTGACCCTGGAGGAAAGGACAAGCCTGGATGGGTCAAATGCAGAGGACATATTTCACCGGCCACCGTCAGCATGAGTGTGTGTTGTGGCCGCATGCATGTGTTGCAGTGTTCGTGTGACAATAAAGACGGGCTTCCGTCTGAAATCGTGTTTTTTTTTTTTTTAGCTTCAAGTTTGTATGTTTTTTGTCTACTCTATACATATAGGCCTAACTCACTAATCCAAAAGAGTAGTTTGAATCAGTCTGTGCTGTACACACACACACACACACACACACACACACACACACACACACACACAAAATCGGGAATAAGTTCACACAGATGATCATTGTTAATAAGATTAGGCCTAGGTAGTAGAAATGTAAAGGTAAGCATTTAGGCCTAATTGATGACAGTCTCCAGTATTTGAGTATTTATGTCAATGAGGGTAATCCTCCATTCTGTAATAGGGTTCCCAGTTCCCACACTTGAACATCAAATTAAAGGACTTTTCAATGACTTTCAGTGTCTTTCTCAAAATTGCCATGATTTGGTCTCAGCTTTCCCCCTGAAGTCCTGGTGAGATCCATAATTTTAAAACGAATGAACTCCCCAACACAGGTTTTGTATGCAAAGTACTGATCGTAGGATGGAAAGGAGCTGAGACATACCGATATATATTATTTTCATTAAAAAATCAAGTAATTTTAAGGCCAACCAATCATTTTCAAAAGCTTTTATGCTTTACTGTATTTTTCTGAAATCCACAAACATTCTAATATTTTCAAGGAATGTGGCAGCCCTGATTATAATCATGCGTTTGCCCATTAGTCAGACTCACCCAATTTGTATGTGAGCACATACAAGATGATCCAAGGGGTGCCGGGCACTGCCAGCAGTTTCCTCCACACCCTCCATGGCCTCATAACTTCTGCTCCCTGCCCTCCCTTCCTGCTCCCATCTGCCTGCTGGCCCCTCAGATTCTCATCATCCAGCACAGGGGCTCCCCACACAAACAGAGCCACGCCTGCATACACAAACGTCAGCAGTATAAACATCCAGCTCCATCCGGCCACGTCGATCACAGCTAGTAGCCCGCCTCCGGCGAACACTGACCCAGCTTTATAGCCCACTACCTGAGCTGTGTTCCCCAGGCCCAGCTCCCCACGACCCTTCAGTAATGCAACTGCTGCCCCATCTACAGCAATATCCTGGACTGAGGCCAGGGAGTTCATGGCCAACAGGGTCGCTCCTACTCCCCAGATATGAGGCTCTGGGGCCAGGGCAGCACTGGAGACGCATGTCAGCGCCAGCCCAGACACGGTCGCCACCAGCCAGCGACGCTTGGTGCCGATCCGGTCCACCAAAGGCGCCCAGAGCACCTTGAGAACCCAGGGGAAGTAGAGGATCTTGGTCAAGCCAATGCGGGTGAGAGAGTGGCCAGCTCCGCGCAGGTAGACAGGGAGCAGGGAGGACTGGAGACCGTAGGGGATGCCCTGGACAAAGTACAGCAGGCCCAGGAAGACTAGTTTGTCATTCATGGTCTACCTCAAAAGTGACCCACTGACAGGCTGCGGTGGTCCATTGGTGAGGTCATTGTGACTATTCTGATTATGGGGGGGCAAGTCAAATGGACCCGTTGGTCAGGATGAACTGAGTGACCTGAAATGAAAAAGGGAGAAATACAGTAGGGTTCAGGCGTGTTGATTGTACTGTTCTCTCTGTGTTAAACCTGGCTAGATGTGAACGTGTTGCTAAAGATACACATTCACAGTCTGTGTTAAAGTAGCCTTTGAGGAGAGGCATCTAATGCTGCTGTAGGCTAACATTACTTCACTAACCAGCTCATTACGTTAGCTTTTTGTATAGAAACATGGTAGGCTATACAGTTGTGCAGTGGTGACCACATACATGTGTTTTCATCATTTTATATTTTCCAAAACACAAGCCGCATCGTTGGCATTTTCCTGACAGCTATTAATAACTGGCTGTCACATTAACTGGCTAGCTAACCTAGCTAACATTACCTTACTGTCAAGCTGAAATCAATGCACGAATAGCTAACGGAATTACATAACTTGTCGACATTAATTGGGGCTATGCTGTAACAGTGCACAAACAGCCCCAGATAAGATAAATGTTGACACATACTTAAAAGGTAGAATTAGTTAGCGTGATGCTAGCTAACCGGAGGTGCTCCGCTTGTTTATAGTGGGGTGGACTCTGTGTTGGGTTGCCAAGTTCTGCAATAACAACCCCCCTTAGAGTGGATGCTCAAATCGGCTACCGGTACAGTAAGTAAGATTTACTTTTGTTTCACGTTCATCAAGGTGTTGGCCTAGCACCTGCTTCATTATTCTAAATTTCTTGTGAAATTGTGATATATTACTCCACATTTAATGTGATATATTACGCCAGTTTTAAAAGCAAGTTTGGTAAACCAACCTGGCAACCCAAGGCTGTCTGTCTGTCAAATAGTATGAAACTTCATTGGTTGACAAGTCTCTTAAGTGGGCGTGGCACACGAAACCTCTGTGGCACAGATACAGGAAGTGACTGGAAGTTGGGGTGTCTAGTCTCTATCTATATTCATGTCTCCGGTTACATTACGATTACAACTCGGCCTGCAGAGCTGCAGAGCCGTAGAGAGAAGCCCCTGACTGCAGTACGCAGATCGGAGAGTGGCTCAACGTGGGCGGAGTCAAACGCGCACTCAGCTCTTTCTTCTTCTATCAGATCTTCGGCAGTGTGCACGCTTCTAGGCGTATTACTGCCCTCCGCAGGATAAAGTTCATAGTGACTCTTTTTACAGTGTTTATCATGTAGGAAAACTACTCTAATATATCTGTAAAAATCCTGTTGAACAAGATCGTATTTTTATGACATTGTCTGGAAATTCCTGCTTATCAAACTGAACCAACAAACAGTGCTGTGATTCCTTTCTCTGCCCATTGAATAAATCTATTATCACTTGCAGCTGGCTTAAAGTCTGGGTCAAAGCTCAGCCACCTCAATATTATTTCTTTCTGAATTTTAAGTTGTTTCACTAGACAAAACCAGGTATCTATAGAAAACCTAACCCATCGACTCTGAATATCACTGTGTTTAGCAGCTAGTGGGGATCCTAGCAGACTTTGTATAGGTGAATCCATCAGTGACTACAACACATTATTATTGTATGTGTAGGTGTTAGGATATTTTTTACCTAATATTCGATATTCTTGTCTCATCTTGTGAATAAAATAATGGGAACACGTTTACATTTTCATGAGCCCTCAAAACTTCACACACAACTTCTTACTGAAGTTCAGCTCCCACTGAACTTGAAACCTGTGTAACTAGGGCCAGCTGTATTGGAACAAACAGTGAAGTGAAATCAATGCATTTGATAGACAGACATCCCTATATTTTTACTTGTTAAATGTTTTCTTTTTACTAAGTCCATTATTTTATCCATGCTGCCTATATTTAAAAAAATATAGAGAGAGAGAAAGAGAGACACATCATGTTAACCTGTGTCTGCTTTTTTTTTTTTTTTGCTCCAGCATTTGCCGATCCAGCAAACACAGGGATGTGCTCAGAGGGTCTTCAATATTCCTCTTTGCGTGTGCTGTGGGGCCCGCCGATTCCGTTAGCACATTTTGGGACTGCTCACAGGATCACTGGAGAGAGAAAGAGAGAGACAGCATGTTAACCTGTTGACGATCAAAATCATGTTACCTCGCCCTAAATCAAACGCCTTGAAAAAAACAGTCATCTATCGTGCCATCAGTCATTGGAACAGCTGCCCCCATTGGCCCTTACTTAACAGGTGATCAATAGTCCAGCTGGTCACGAGCAACTCCATTTTTGTATTCTCACAAATGTATGTACAATGTAACTTGTAACCCACCCAAAATGCAAATGTGTTATATTACACATATCTGATATATATCATGTATTATAACTTGTAAACATCACACAAATGTGAGTGTATATATGTATAAGACTTGTATTGTATTGCATTATTGTATTGTATTTGGACCCCAGGAAGATTAGCTGGTGCCACAGGCATCAGCTAATGGGGATGCTTTTTAAATAAATAAATACATAAATAAATAACCTGTGTCTGATACACCTTAGTGTCTCCTGCTCACAGGATCACTGGAAGAAAAAGAGAGAGATGTAATGTTAACCTGTGTCACATTAGGACACCACCTCAAATACAAACGCTCTTCCCTCTGTACTGAGGTGAGATAAGAGGGAGTTACATTAGTACACCACCTCAAATACAAACGCTCTTTCCTCTGTACTGCGGTGAGATAAGAGGGAGTTACATTAGTACACCACCTCAAATACAAACGCTCTTCCCTCTGTACTGAGGTGAGATAAGAGGGAGTTACATTAGGACACCACCTCAAATACAAACGCTCTTCCCTCTGTACTGATGTGAGATAAGAGGGAGTTACATTAGTACACCACCTCAAATACAAACGCTCTTCCCTCTGTACTGAGGTGAGATAAGAGGGAGTTACATTAGTACACCACCTCAAATACAAACACTCTTCCCTCTGTACTGAGGTGAGATAAGAGGGATTTACATTAGTACACCACCTCAAATACAAACGCTCTTCCCTCTGTACTGAGGTGAGATAAGAGGGAGTTACATTAGTACACCACCTCAAATACAAACGCTCTTCCCTCTGTACTGAGGTGAGATAAGAGGGAGTTACATTAGTACACCACCTCAAATACAAACGCTCTTCCCTCTGTACTGAGGTGAGAAAATTAGTACACCACCTCAAATACAAACGCTCTTTCCTCTGTACTGAGGTGAGATAAGAGGGAGTTACATTAGGACACCACCTCAAATACAAACGCTCTTTCGTCTGTACTGAGGTGAGATAAGAGGGAGTTACATTAGTACACCACCTCAAATACAAATGCTCTTCCCTCTGTAGTGAGGTGAGATAAGAGGGAGTTACATTAGTACACCACCTCAAATACAAACGCTCTTTCCTCTGTAGTGAGGTGAGATAAGAGGGAGTTACATTAGTACACCACCTCAAATACAAACGCTCTTTCCTCTGTACTGAGGTGAGATAAGAGGGAGTTACATTAGTACACCACCTCAAATACAAACGCTCTTTCCTCTGTATTGAGGTGAGATAAGAGGGAGTTACATTAGTACACCACCTCAAATACAAACGCTCTTTCCTCTGTATTGAGGTGAGATAAGAGGGAGTTACATTAGTACACCACCTCAAATACAAACGCTCTTTCCTCTGTACTGAGGTGAGATAAGAGGGCGGCACATGGTTGACCAGAACACTTGCGAAACGTTAGTGATAGGGCACTCTGAACACGGCTGAAACGTTAAGTGTCAGGTCACTCTGAACACGGCTGGATCGTTAGTGTTAGGTCACTCTGAGTACGGCTGGATCGTTAGTGTTGAGGCTCTCTGAACATGGCTGGATCGTTCGTGTTAGGTCCCATTTCACATGGCTGACCAGAACACGCGCAAAACAGTGTCTTTTGCTCACAGGATCACTGGAGAGAGAAAGAGAGACACAGCATGTTAACCTGTGTCTGATACACATTAGTGTCTCCTGCTCACAGGATCACTGGAGAGAGAAAGAGAGACACAGCATGTTAACCTGTGTCTGATACACATTAGTGTCTCCTGCTCACAGGATCACTGGAGAGAGAAAGAGAGACACAGCATGTTAACCTGTGTCTGATACACATTAGTGTCTCCTGCTCACAGCCGTCACAGGATCACTGGAGAGAGAAAGAGAGACACAGCATGTTAACCTGTGTCTGATACACATTAGTGTCTCCTGCTCACAGCCGTCACAGGATCACTGGAGAGAGAAAGAGAGACACAGCATGTTAACCTGTGTCTGATACACCTTAGTGTCTCCTGCTCACAGGAGCACTGGAGAGAGAAAGAGACACAGCATGTTAACCTGTGTCTGATACACATTAGTGTCTCCTGCTCACAGCCGTCACAGGATCACTGGAGAGAGAAAGAGAGACACAGCATGTTAACCTGTGTCTGATACACATTAGTGTCTCCTGCTCACAGGATCACTGGAGAGAGAAAGAGAGACACAGCATGTTAACCTGTGTCTGATACACATTAGTGTCTCCTGCTCACAGCCGTCACAGGATCACTGGAGAGAGAAAGAGAGACACAGCATGTTAACCTGTGTCTGATACACATTAGTGTCTCCTGCTCACAGGATCACTGGAGAGAGAAAGAGAGACACAGCATGTTAACCTGTGTCTGATACACATTAGTGTCTCATGCTCACAGGATCACTGGAGAGAGAAAGAGAGACACAGCATGTTAACCTGTGTCTGATACACCTTAGTGTCTCCTGCTCACAGGATCACTGGAGAGAGAAAGAGAGAGACAGCATGTTAACCTGTTGACGACCAAAATCATGTTACCTCGCCCTAAATCAAACGCCTTGAAAAAAACAGTCATCTATCGTGCCATCAGTCATTGGAACAGCTGCCCCCATCACATACGTCAATCAAACAATAAGTCCTTTTTCAAATTCCATTTAAGAACCCATTACTTAACAGGTGATCAATAGTCCAGCTGGTCACGAGCAACTCCATTTTTGTATTCTCACAAATGTATGTACAATGTAACTTGTAACCCACCCAAAATGCAAATGTGTTATATTACACATATCTGATATATATCATGTATTATAACTTGTAAACATCACACAAATGTGATTGTATATATGTATAAGACTTGTATTGTATTGCATTATTGTATTGTATTTGGACCCCAGGAAGATTAGCTGGTGCCACAGGCATCAGCTATTGGGGATGCTTTTTAAATAAATAAATACATAAATAAATAACCTGTGTCTGATACACCTTAGTGTTTCCTGCTCACAGGATCACTGGAGAGAGAAAGAGAGAGACGTGATGTTAACCTGTGTCTGATACACCTTAGTGTCTCCTGCTCACAGGATCACTGGAAGAAAAAGAGAGAGATGTAATGTTAACCTGTGTCACATTAGGACACCACCTCAAATACAAACGCTCTTCCCTCTGTACTGAGGTGAGATAAGAGGGAGTTACATTAGTACACCACCTCAAATACAAACGCTCTTTCCTCTGTACTGAGGTGAGATAAGAGGGAGTTACATTAGTACACCACCTCAAATACAAACGCTCTTCCCTCTGTACTGACGTGAGATAAGAGGGAGTTACATTAGTACACCACCTCAAATACAAACGCTCTTCCCTCTGTACTGAGGTGAGTAAGAGGGAGTTACATTAGTACACCACCTCAAATACAAACACTCTTCCCTCTGTACTGAGGTGAGATAAGAGGGAGTTACATTAATACACCACCTCAAATACAAACGCTCTTCCCTCTGTACTGAGGTGAGATAAGAGGGAGTTACATTAGTACACCACCTCAAATACAAACGCTCTTTCCTCTGTACTGAGGTGAGATAAGAGGGAGTTACATTAGGACACCACCTCAAATACAAACGCTCTTCCCTCTGTACTGAGGTGAGATAAGAGGGAGTTACATTAGTACACCACCTCAAATACAAACGCTCTTTCCTCTGTACTGAGGTGAGATAAGAGGGAGTTACATTAGTACACCACCTCAAATACAAACGCTCTTCCCTCTGTACTGACGTGAGATAAGAGGGAGTTACATTAGTACACCACCTCAAATACAAACGCTCTTTCCTCTGTACTGAGGTGAGATAAGAGGGAGTTACATTCGGACACCACCTCAAATACAAACGCTCTTCCCTCTGTACTGAGGTGAGATAAGAGGGAGTTACATTAGTACACCACCTCAAATACAAACACTCTTCCCTCTGTACTGAGGTGAGATAAGAGGGAGTTACATTAATACACCACCTCAAATACAAACGCTCTTCCCTCTGTACTGAGGTGAGATAAGAGGGAGTTACATTAGTACACCACCTCAAATACAAACACTCTTTCCTCTGTACTGAGGTGAGATAAGAGGGAGTTACATTAGGACACCACCTCAAATACAAACGCTCTTCCCTCTGTACTGAGGTGAGATAAGAGGGAGTTACATTAGTACACCACCTCAAATACAAACGCTCTTTCCTCTGTACTGAGGTGAGATAAGAGGGAGTTACATTAGTACACCACCTCAAATACAAACGCTCTTTCCTCTGTACTGAGGTGAGATAAGAGGGAGTTACATTAGTACACCACCTCAAATACAAACGCTCTTTCCTCTGTACTGAGGTGAGATAAGAGGGAGTTACATTAGTACACCACCTCAAATACAAACGCTCTTCCCTCTGTACTGAGGTGAGATAAGAGGGAGTTACATTAGTACACCACCTCAAATACAAACGCTCTTTCCTCTGTACTGAGGTGAGATAAGAGGGAGTTACATTAGTACACCACCTCAAATACAAACGCTCTTTCCTCTGTACTGAGGTGAGATAAGAGGGCGGCACAGGGTTGACCAGAACACTTGCGAAACGTTAGTGATAGGGCACTCTGAACACGGCTGAAACGTTAAGTGTCAGGTCACTCTGAACACGGCTGGATCGTTAGTGTTAGGTCACTCTGAGAACGGCTGGATCGTTAGTGTTAAGTCACTCTGAACACGGCTGAATCGTTAGTGTCAGGTCACTCTGAACACGGCTGGATCGTTAGTGTCAGGTCACTGTGAACACGGCTGGATCGTTAGTGTTAAGTCACTCTGAACACGGCTGGATCGTTAGTGTTAAGTCACTCTGAACACGGCTGGATCGTTAGTGTTAAGTCACTCTGAACACGGCTGGATCATTAGTGTTGAGTCACTCTGAACACGGCTGGATCGGTTGTGTTGAGTGCCTCTGAACACGGCTGGATCGTTCGTGTAGGACCCATTGCACATGGTTGACCAGAACACTTTTGAAACGTTAGTGATAGGGCACTCTGAACACGGTTGAAAGCTTGGCGTCAGGTCACTATGAACACGGCTGAATCGTTAGTGTCAGGTCACTCTGAACACGGCTGGATCGTTAGTGTCAGGTCACTCTGACTACGTCCTGGATCGTTAGTGTTAGGTCACTGTGAACACGGCTGGATCGTTAGTGTTAAGTCACTCTGAACACGGCTGGATCGTTAGTGTTAAGTCACTCTGAACACGGCTGAATCATTAGTGTTGAGTCACTCTGAACACGGCTGGATCGGTTGTGTTGAGTGCCTCTGAACACGGCTGGATCGTTCGTGTAGGACCCATTGCACATGGTTGACCAGAACACTTTTGAAACGTTAGTGATAGGGCACTCTGAACACGGTTGAAAGCTTGGCGTCAGGTCACTATGAACACGGCTGAATCGTTAGTGTCAGGTCACTCTGAACACGGCTGGATCGTTAGTGTCAGGTCACTCTGACAACGTCCTGGATCGTTAGTGTTAGGTCACTGTGAACACGGCTGGATCGTTAGTGTTAAGTCACTCTGAACACGGCTGGATCGTTAGTGTTAAGTCACTCTGAACACGGCTGAATCATTAGTGTTGAGTCACTCTGAACACGGCTGGATCGGTTGTGTTGAGTGCCTCTGAACACGGCTGGATCGTTCGTGTAGGACCCATTGCACATGGTTGACCAGAACACTTTTGAAACGTTAGTGATAGGGCACTCTGAACACGGTTGAAAGCTTGGCGTCAGGTCACTATGAACACGGCTGAATCGTTAGTGTCAGGTCACTCTGAACACGGCTGGATCGTTAGTGTCAGGTCACTCTGACAACGTCCTGGATCGTTAGTGTTAGGTCACTGAACACGGCTGGATCGTTAGTGTTAAGTCACTCTGAACACGGCTGGATCGTTAGTGTTAAGTCACTCTGAACACGGCTGGATCATTAGTGTTGAGTCACTCTGAACACGGCTGGATCGGTTGTGTTGAGTGCCTCTGAACACGGCTGGATCGTTCGTGTAGGACCCATTGCACATGGTTGACCAGAACACTTTTGAAACGTTAGTGATAGGGCACTCTGAACACGGTTGAAAGCTTAGTGTCAGGTCACTATGAACACGGCTGAATCGTTAGTGTCAGGTCACTCTGAACACGGCTGGATCGTTAGTGTCAGGTCACTCTAACAACGTCCTGGATCGTTAGTGTTAGGTCACTGTGAACACGGCTGGATCGTTAGTGTTACGTGACTCTGAATACGGCTGGATCGTTAGTGTTAAGTCACTCTGAACACGGCTGGATCATTAGTGTTGAGTCCCTCTGACCACGGCTGG
>NC_139631.1:23946108-24011108 GCF_964638095.1 Poromitra crassiceps | reverse complement strand
GTAATGGAGAGCCATATGAGAGTTCATACAGGAGAGAAGCCATTTAATTGCCCATTCTGTGGTAAAAGTTTTGGTTATAAACATGTCTTGGAGAGCCATATGTTAGTCCACACAGGAGAGTAAGCATTTAATTGCTGTCTGTGGTAAAAGCTGTAGTCAAAATGGAAACTTGAACAGTCACATGATTTACCAGAGAGAACCCCCTTAATTTCTCAGTTTGTGTGATTATATACAGTAGTGTGTGTGTGTGTGTGTGTGTGTGTGTGTGTGTGTGTGTGTGTGTGTGTGTGTGTGTGTGTGTGTGTGTGTGTGTTGAGTTAGAGGTATAGGTTACTGTGTTTCCCCTAGAAAAATGTTCAGGCCTGGAGGGATTTTGAAACGTACCCTGACCGCAACGGTGCGGGCCCTCACTGGCGACGCTAAACTTTTTGCTAACCTGTTCACATCTATGGTCGCAATGGCATCCCAAGTATCATCATACTATTATGGGATGCGATGTGAACAGTTGTATTATGGGATGTGCGTTTCCAAGGCAATGACACACATTGACACGTTTTGGAACAGCGCTGCACGCTGGCACAATGCAAAGCAAAATGCTTGTTTTGAATGATTTGGCATCTTCTATTACTGTCAACACCAGTATTGTTGTATTTTAATAATATGCCATAAAGGTTTATTACAATTTTGGGGAGAGCAGAAAATAAATAGATTTTCTTTCTTTTTTTAAACATCTTTTTGGCAATTTCTTTTCTGGCCTGGCGGGGGCGTCGTTGGCCTGGCGGGCCCGCTAGGCCTGTAGAATGGTAGGGGCAACACAGACAGAAATCCTTTTTTACACTCCTTTTCAATAGGTCAGACCATGGTGTAGAGAGCAATATTGTACTCCTCATCAATACAGTCAGGGGAGTAGCCCCTGGCCAAGAAGCAATGTTTCATAATTAATATCAATGAAATTCTCGGTCGAATACGTCTAAGCCTATAGAATTGGCTCTTAGGTAGTCCATGTTTAAGTACCTTGCTTGGGATGTGAGCTACTAGCCAGAAGGAAGGATGTACAGTCAGTCTCCTTCTGGTAAAGGGAGGTGTAAAAGTCTGTGTGAGGTGTTTAAGTCTGGACTCATAGCATTGAGACAAGTGGCAAACTCATTAACCTCTGTTTGAGGCCCTTTAAAAGGTCAAGACACAGAATGTCAACAAGCTATCTGATGATATTGCAATGAAAGGGATTTCTGTTCTCATTGAAGATAAACAGTTGCTCAACATAGCCGACATATATTATACGCCATTTGACTGAGAATTTAATTGAGAGTGCTATTGATATGATCAACGCTTCTTGGCCAGGGGCTACTCTCATTGTATTGATGAGGCATACAATATTGCTCTACAACACCATGGTCTGACCTATTGTAAAAAAGCATAAGAAGTTTTGGTAACACTTTAATAACGTTCAGTCGTAAGTCATTTATAAGCCTTTAGTTAATGATGAACTAATCACTTACAAAACATGAATATACATTTGTAGATGATTCGTAAATGCTATGTTAACATATCACAAATGCGTTGTCATCTATAAACTTTTAGTAAATAAAGTGTTTCTCACCTGTTATAAATGATGTGTAAATAATTTACAATTAATTTACAAGGCTTTCTGCATCCCCTAATCTAAAGTGTAAACTATTCATCACACATAAATGTGTTACATACAGTACAAGGCGGTAGCGCTGTCAAAATTGAAGCCAATGCGGAAGTGCACTAAAGGGATAGTTATGTTTGTTTGAAGTTGGGTCCTATGAGGTACTCTCATACAGTCAGTGCACTGGGTAAAGCACTCTGGACGCATCGTGCACCGAGATAGGAGAACTGCACTCCAGCTGTGGCAGGCACAGAGAGCTGTCTGCTGAGTGTGAAGGGGGCCATGAGCAAAAACGTAAAAAACAACAGAAAAAATACATAAAGTGCTTCCATACTGCTCACCTGGCATAATGCAAGTCTCCACAAGCCCTGAGATGCCAAGTTGACTTGAAAATATGTAATTTACACCCTGCTTTTAGCTAAAATCGTCACTATAGCAAGGTTGTACCCTAGTTGTAATTTCAGCTGCTAGCTCCAGTGATGATTTCAGCTAAAAACAGGGTATACAAGTCTACAAATCTTTTCAAGTCAACTTGGCATCTCAGGGCTTGTGGAGACTTAGATTACGCCAGGTGAGCAGTATGGAAGCATTTAATGTATTTTTTCTGTTGTTTTTTACGTTTTTGCTCATGGCCCCCTTCACACTCAGCAGACAGCTCTCTGTGCCTGCTGCAGCTGGAGTGCAGTTCTCCTCTCTCGGTGCGCGATGCATCCAGAGTGTTTTACCCAGTACACTGACTGTATGAGAGTACCTCATAGGACCCAACTTCAAACAAACTGAACTATCCCTTTAAAGTTGCATTATTTCGACTTCAAAACAGAAGTCCACAAACCAATGGGTCGCCCCCTGCAGGCAAAGAGGACACTTCCGCATTGGCTTCAATTTTGACAAACAGAGCTACCCCCTTGTATGTAACACATTTATGTGTCATGAATGGTTTACACTTTAGATTAGGGGATGCAGAAAGCATTGTAAATTATTTACACATAATTTATAACAGGTGAGGAACACTTCATTTACTAAAGGTTTATAGATGACTTACAACACATTTGTATATGTTAACATAACATTTACTAATCATCTACAGATGTATATTCATGTTTTGTAAATGGTTAGTTCATCATTAACTAAAGGCTTATAAATGACTTACGACTGAACGTTATTATAAAGTGTTAGCGAAGTTTTCTGTCTCATGTATTACAACCTATTCCTCTAACTCCTATGGTAAAAAAAACTATCGTGAAACACTGGCATCTTATCTGTGATGACCCTTCTCTTAATAACAAATTTAGAGAGCCACCACTGTTTGTATATAGACTGGACCCTAACGTCCGTAACAGGGTGGTCAGGGCCAGTATCTGCCCCAAAACAGCCCCTCCTGGCACCTCTGAGAAATGGCAACTATCCATGTGGCAATTGTGCCCAATGTAATAATAGCCATAAAGTGTGATTTCAAACACCCCAGGTCTGGGAAATGTTACCCGGTGAGGGGTTTCATTACATGTAACACTAAGAATGTGATTTATCTTCTTTAGTTAAAATTGGCTAAGTGGTGTCTGTCATGTTTGTGATGTCATCAGTGATGTCACTTGAGCAATTGTGATGTCATTAGTGATGTCACTCGAGCAACAGTGATCTCACTCAGGCAGTTTTTGATGTAATCAGTGATGTCACTCGAGCAATTGTGACGTAGTATGAATGGCAACTATCCATGTGGCAATTGTGGCCAATGTAATAATACCCATATTGCATAAACACCCCGGTTCCGGGAAATGTTACCCAGTGAGGGGTTTCATTACATGTAACACTAAGAATGTGATTTATATACTAAAATGCCCCTGTGACAAGGTGCATGTGGGTAAAACCACACATTGTCTTAAACAGAGGATTAGTGAAACATAAAAGTTCAATCAGACGTGCTGATCCCAACTACCCTGTTGCCTGTCCCTTTACGTGTTGCTCTCACCCCATTTCTTCCCTTCGCTTTCAGGGTATTGAGCAAGTACAATTGCCAAGAGGAGGAGACATTGATAAAAGGCTGCGTCAAAGGGAACTATTTTGGATACATACACTACTAGGCTCTCTACATCCTAGGTGTTTAAATGTTGATTTTGATATGAGTGTCATGTTATAATGGCGTTTTTGTGAGATTTACCTGTTGTAGAATCAATAGGGCTTTAGGAACTGCACTTTATGACGGCCTCCCTGATGTTTGTGCAGTCTCTTTCTCCCTTAATGTAAATGTAAATGTATATGTTAAGTAATATTTGTATTATTACCCTGTCTTTCTTTTACACTGTGCTTGAGCTTTCACACTCATGATGTAGACCTATGTAGATCTATGTCTGTGCATCTAGAACTACACTGAGCTTATAACAAAATAGTGCCAGAGGGCACTTACTTGTAGAGGTGGTGGCCTGCCCTGACGAAGGCCATTGTGCCGAAACGCGTAGGCAATTACTTTTTTCCTACTTTTCTATTTTCCTTCCTTTTATCTCTCTCAACGAGTGCCGCCTTGGACGCGTTTGAGACCACCACCTCTACAAGTAAGTGGCCTCTGGCACTATTTTGTTCAATTGTTCCCCTTACCAAGAGCACCTCGGATACAGACGAACAGACACACACGACAGAGCACGCCAGCTCCTCTAGTTTACACTGAGCTTATGCTGCACTACATTTCCCAAGTTGCCATCTGAGCAAGAGGAACACAGCACAGGTGTAAATAGTTTTACTAATTGTACTGATTGCACTGGTCTTCATGAATGGACTGTGTTAGACCCTTTTCACGGGGGCCATTTTGTGTCGAAAAGGCAGAATAAACACAGGTGCAAGCAAAACACTAATGAGGGTTTCCAAATTCCGATCATGTAAGTTTGAAACCCCCATCAGTGTTTTGCTTGCACCTGCGTGTACCCTGCCTTTTCGACACAAAATGGCCCCCGTGAGAAGGGTCTATTGTGTTGTAACTTTTCCCCTCATGAAGGTCATGTAAACTGAAAGCTTGTTACTCAGTAAAGATACTTGCATGGATCCAAGTGTGCAGAACATTTATTTTTGTTTAATATTACACCACTGCCTATCCTGCATTTCAAAATTGCTTCCCCCCACCGCCCCCTTTTAACCAATTGGCATGTACACAAACACACCTTTACACACACGCACACACTTGACCTCCATGCCAAACTTCAGCCTCCTAGAGTGAAAACTGTGTACGCTAAATGGTGGTGAACTTTTTGTGGACCGACCAATACATTTAAATAAACAAATTATCTCTAATACCCATCTCTAATCTAGTCCATACTGTATCATACTTATTCACGTTCCAATCACAATAACACAATGGCATTGCACCAGATTCTGCTGGATTATCCTCTTCCCATTTACAGATTGCACCTTAGAAAGCTTTGAATTCATCAAAATCAAGGGTGCTGCAAATAAAAAGGACATAATATAAATAGCAAGTTATCATTTACAGTAATGCATTTTTCCCTCAAGATTTAACCCTATGTTTAAATGGGGGAGTAGAAAAATACCATGAAACTTTATAGAATGTCATCTCCTTTCATTTTAATTGACAACGGAGTGCAAAGGAAAAAAATGAAAAAAGGTTTTCCAAATACAGTATTTCTCTTCATTCTCTATTACAGTATCAACGCTGATCTGATCTAATCTAATATATCAAGGTGTCTCAGAATGTTATCTGGACCTATTGATCGTGGAAGAAGTGCTAAATGAGAAGTGCTTTTCTGAGACGAATTTGTCTCATGGTCAAGCTTACAAGGTCATGATGGGTCATCCAGAATCTGCTCCCCTCCCTGTCTGCTGCCCTGATCAGGGAGGTTTAATGATGGCCACCGAAGAGTTGGCCATCCAGTTTGATAAGTTGTCGAAGGAACCCTCGATTAGGGATAACACCCCGGTTGTCTTTCACAGCACAAATGGCCTCTACGAGGGTCAGGTTCTGCTTCAGCATCAGATAGGCCAGGACCAGGGTGGCAGAACGGCTCACTCCTACGTGGCAATGCACCAGGACTTTGCCTGAGAAAAAGAGAGAGGGCGGATTAGAAAAGTGCAAAACTATCAACATAATTATGTAGACTAAATATGGGCTGCAGCACTTTCTCAGAAACATACAATTCATCACCATGGTGACGTAGAGAGCTTCTTGTGAATGCTTAACCTCTAACATACATTTCTGAAATGGTGTAAGGCTTAGCCATCAAAAACGAATTTACAGTCGTTCTCTTCGCCCCCTCACCTCCTCCACTGAGAGCTCTGTGGATGAAGTCTGCTGCGGTCTGGAAGCGAACGCTCATGTCAAAGTCACAGGAGTCACGAGCGTCTATGCCCATGTAGGTGATGTTCAAGGCCTCATATATATCTGGCTTTCCTTGCCGTTCACTGTGAGCTGCATTCAGGATGTGAGTGATGCCATGGTTGGAAAGATCAGTCCGGTTCTGTGCACTTTTTCTGCAATAAATAAAATCCAATTCACTGAGAGTATCCATTATTTGATATAACCCAGTGATAGTATCCATTATTAGATATAATCCAGTGTGGCAGCTACTTTAAAATTAAACATATGCATGCAATATGATATATATGAGATTGTGACCATCCAACACTTGCTGGAAATTTAGAAGACAATTTTAAATAAACTTACTACAGAGACTTGAGGCATGGTTTCAAGTCTGTAGTATGTTTATTTCAAAATCCCTCTGTAAAAGCCTCAGTAAGGAATTACGAGAAACATATCAATATCATCAGGGGAAACTCTGTTTATGCAAGTTCCTTATGTGGAATGCAACTTTAGGGATCTAGAGTTACCCATCCTGATATATGATCAGTTCCTCTTTCACTTAGTATGGACTTAGTCCAAAACTAGACTCACTCCAATCCTCCTATCACAACACAGGTACAATATTTGAAACCTGATTTTAAATGACATCACAGTACTTCACTCGTTAGCCAGCCTGTGGGTTTTCACCTGAGAAGAATGCTCAATTGGCTACTTACTGGTCTCCAATGAAAAGCTTTGGCCACACTTCATCCGCGTGGCTGATGATGGCTTTGCCAGTAAACAGTAGTCTTTCCAGTTCAAACACAGCCAAACCAGGAGAACTCAAGTCAATTTCCACTTTTCGAGGAGGCGGCTGATCATTCCAGGATGCAGGAAGCTTGGATCTATATGACATTTCCTTTTCTTCACTGGGTTCAAGCAGACCTCTGATGAGACGGTGATTATATTTTCCAAACTGAAGCAGCAGTCTATTCCAATTGAAAAGGCTGCTGGCTGTTTGTAGTCACCTTTTGCCAAAACAAGTTTAGGAGAGGGTTTTAAATGTTATCCCTCTATATTTATAAGGAATCTCCAAGAGAATGATCTCTAACCAAGTCGTCCACAAACCACCATCGTCAAACAGAGCAGAATGAACCAAACAGGTGTATTCTAGTCTCAGGCGTGTCCCAAGTGTTGACCCACAAATCAAATCCAATCCAGCTCATGTTCCACAAGGCTTCAGGGCGGCCATGCTATGCTTTTGCATTAAAATAGCTGTCTATTTAAAGATCTGAATACTAGCTGACAGGAGATGGGAGCGTGTGTGCAGCCACATGCAGGCATCTCAACTCCACAAACAAAACAAGTCATCCTCTAAGAAATAACATATGCAGATTTCAGTACTATAGCCTCTGATTACATTGAGCAAACAGTTAATCTTAGTTCAATTCCTGTTTTGTTTTTTCTTTCACGATATAGGACTTTGCAGTCCTATGTCATGTGGTCAACAAATAGTCATAAAGCATAAAAAAACTCATTTCACCACAGGTTGGAAAAAAATCCCGACATTTAATTATTTCTAAGTCATTTCTCACTCTTGTGGTAATTCGATATTAGTCAGGCAAAGATTCCCATCTTGTGTTGGAAACATGCATTACATCTGAAACATCTACAGGCAAGATCCTGTTCTCGTAATCAAGATTAATTTTTACATAGATTTTATATTACAAATATATATTTGTGAGTTGATGCTGAACTAACTGTACAAGGATGTTGCATCTAAACACAGAAAATTAACAGCACAGGAAAATGAATGACTATGGCATGTTTTTCTTCCATGCAAAGTTTGACATCTTATTTTTATTATTATTTATATAATAAAAATAAAAGCTTCCCCCAAAATAATGGCACTCTCTTTTTCTAAATCAACATAAAGCATTAATTGAAAAAAAAAATACTTGCTGAGAAGTGTTTTTGGTTCAAACTAGATTTGATATAATAAAGATATCTGCATTAAGAAAGAGGTCCCACTCCCACTAATAACCAACTCAAATTCCGTGATAAGCTGCCCTCGTGTATAAAACTTCCTTAACTTTAAATTACATCCTTTCCTTTATCCTTCAGTAAGAGCAATGGATTGAACTCTTTTACCCGCCTAGTAATATACAGTCAAGAGTGCTCAAAAAGGGAGAGAGAAAAATAACACAATTAGTGTAAAAGGTTTTCAAGTAATTCTGAACACTGTCCTTGTGTGTACTAACACCAATTACTACAGTGAAAAACATGGCATTCATATGTAGGTCTGCAGTTGGGAAGCAATTTCCTCCGCATGATGGAGTAACGGGGACAGCGATCTTCAGGGGTTTTTTCACTAATCAGCTACGATCTAGGCCCAAATTTGGACATTGAGGTGTCAAGACTGTATCCAGTTTAACAGTGATTATCTATGATAGTATTACAGTACATGCAGGACTAGGAATACAATTGAAAAGAAAAGCATTGCACCTATTCCTGCAGTGACGTGGTACTAAGCGACTACAGGCTACACTGTGTACTTGGCAGGTAGGTGAGAAGAACAGTGTTTGAAGAACAGGAAGTGACATAATGAACATGATCATGACCGTGCAAATGGGTGGCGGTGTGTAATGACACAGCTAAGGGAATGCATGAGTTGACCTACAAATCCCACAATCCTGAGGGACAGCACAAAGATCATCTTAATCTGTATCACAGGTTAGAGAGACCACTAAGAGTTGCAATGTGACACTAGAATCATCTTCCAGTGGCTGTCCTGCTCATTATGCTGACATAAGCATAAGCGTACAAGATAAGCTGAGCAAGGTGTCAGGTTATGTCGGCAACACAGTTACTTGCTGAGGCTGAAGTCGGATCTCTGATATGTACAACTATCAGTCACAATCACAATCAGAGCATCACTTTCATAGTCTTACACCAGCATGATGCTTTGAAAGTCCTGATTCCATTGATTGCTTTGACTTATTCTTGGACCATTCCATTTACTAGAGGCATTTACACCATGGGACAACTCCAGACCCTCATTGTGTCCGTGGAAGATTTGGAAGAAGAAAAAAAAAATCAGCAAGACTCGGTGACCCACAGAACCAACAAATAAGTCTGGTTCAGAAGGCCTTCTTCTCTAGCCGGTCCAGAATAGCCTGGATCCTCTGCACGGCCTCCTTCCGGGCCTGCCTAACGCTCTCCTGTCCCTGGGTCTCCACAGAGTCCAGCTCCAGCAGCTCCTTGGTCAGCAGTTCCTCCAGATACCTGTAACTCTTGTCTGATTTTTTGCCAACAAACTCATCCACATCTTCCTGGAGCATTAGCACTCTGGCCATGATATACTGGACCTTAGCTAGGCAGGGGTTATCGCTCAGGGGCTGGGGTCCGGCCAGGCCTGGAGCTGGAGCTTGGCCCTGCGCCGGAGCAGAGGGTGGGGGCTCACCCTGCGAAGGGTTAGGCTCTGTCAGCCCAGCTCTCCCTGTTCTGTTGTACATTTGGGGAGGTGAACTGAACTCTGCGGGTTTGGGCGATGGGGCTGGCCTGGGTTTAGGTCCCACCTGTGGGGCACGCTGGTGCTGTTGGTCCTGGATCTGGATTGACAAAGACAAAAAAAAAACATAAATGTTGAGTGTGATAAAGGTGATACATTTTATGCTGCTCAGTCAGCACAAGCTACAGATTTCCAATCATAATGCAAGCCTGACTATTACATGTAGTTTTCAGGGTTACCAGGTGCTCTTTAGGCACAGCACCCAAGCTATTTTGGGCACCACCTAAGCCAAATTTATGTCAAATCAATGTTGGTCCCAGGTGGACTAGTTTAGCAAGTTTTGTCTTCTGTGTTTGTTTATTATTTGGTCTGGCTTTTCCAAATGTTTGTACACAGTTATGGTAATAATAATAGTCCAAAATTAGGTGAAATTGCATATTTTTTATTGAACAAAGTAACATTTTCTAACTTCTGAACCACCCCCCGCCCATCGACACAGCACTTAAGGCCTCCAAAAGATCTGATAGCAATGTGTACATTTTTGTGTGCAGCCAGACTTGATGAGTCACTTGATGCATTCTGGTGTTATCAGTATTGAAAAGTCACATTGAAACAACCAGCCTACTCTATGTTACTGTATGTAACTACTGTATGTAACTGTAGCCTATGAGAAGCCTACTGTATGTAACTGTAGCCTATGAGAAGCCTACTGTATGTAACTGTAGCCTATGAGAAGCCTACTGTATGTAACTGTAGCCTATGAGAAGCCTACTGTTTGTAACTGTAGCCTATGAGTGCGTTCGGAAATCCAATCTGACGCTCTGCACGAAAATGAGTGTGCGGCTGTTCAAAGAGGCAGAGTGTGCTCTTTCTGTGTGAATTAACAAACGGGTCATTAGTTTTAGAAACACATGCTACTGGCTAGCAGTTAGCCAACTGCTACACATACAAACAGCTCACTCTCATCTGCTCTCAGCTCCGTTCTCTTCTCTTCCCCGGTGTTTTTTAACCATTTTAGCAGTTCATCATCTCTTGCCACTCTGACGCTCCATCTCCTCAGACGGAGTGCCGAGAGTGCACTCTGCCACTCCGAGAGTGTAGCGCACTGAATAACCGAACGCTGTATTCCAACAGCACTCCCAATTTATGAACGGTCCAGTTTGTGCCAGAGTGTGTTCTGGGCGCTCAGAGTGCTATTTCCAAACGCACCCTATATAAACATGCCAACACCAGGCTCTATAGTTTTGCACTTTATTTTATAAGGGTACAAAAGTATGTTTTTATTTCAACAGTCTTCTATGTGCCTTTTTCACATTTAATTTACTTAATCGAGATTCCACATTCACACAAATAATTGGAGCACTTCAGTGGCATTGGCAGATTCATACCTTAGGTTGGTAGGGTGGTGGTGCGCCAGTTCCAGTTCCTGGCCATGCTGGAGGATGCTGGGGACGGACAGGATTTCCATAGTGGTTCTGTGGCAGCTGCTGCTGGCCTGGCTGCCATTGCTGCTGTGAGGGCACATACCCACCAGAGTGTGCCCAAGCCTCAGCCTGGGGTCTGTGGTGGAGAGACTGGCCAGTGGGGTATGGGGGGTTTGGAGGCATTGCATGACCACCTTCACTGTAGTGAGGATATGATCCAGGAGGATATCCAGGTCCCTGTGAGCAGAGCAAGGAGAACAGTATGTAGCATTTCCAGAAGAATTTGTCTAAGTTTTGGGGGGTTGGGGTCATTTGGGTTCTGAGACCACGGTTTGTTATGTAAAAATTACAAATAAGATTTTTCTAGTTGTGTGTGTGCACATGTATGGTGGAGGGGTGCATAGCTAAATTAATGTAAATGAAACTCAATTATCACAAATAAATAGATAAAATAACCCAATTTATACTACTATTCACAAGTATCACTCCTTATAGTGCAGCACAACCAGAGACAACCAATTGTACCATTACATCCACCAACCACGCTTTCCTATGTGTGGCCACACACACACAGCATGTGTTTGAAAGAACTTACCCCTTGACAGTGTGGACCGGGATAGTGAAGATGTTGGGGTTGAGAGTGCGGCTGTGCAGAGCCACCAGTGGTCTGCTCTGCTGGACAAGCCTGGCTGGGATAAGGACCTGGGGCCGGTCTCTGAGGGTCAGCACAGTAGAAAGGGTTGGACGGATGGAAAGTACTTGTTGAATACTGACCCTGCCCTGGGCTGTAGACACCATGGCCGTTGGAATATGCTCCAGGCATTGCCTAAATGGGAAGGCACAAAAGAGTGGGATGAGTGATTAGAAATGTGCTTGTGCTTGTGCTTGTGCTTGTGCTTGTGTGTGTGTGTGTGTGTGTGTGTGTGTAAGATTGCATGAGAGAGACCATTTTTTGTTTCCAACACAGAAGCGGTCAGCTAAGGGAAGGGTGAATGCACTTAAGATAAGGATTGGATGTCTTTATATAGCCTTAGATTTAGAGGGCAAATGCGTGACATAAGGCTGTACCTGTGGGTTGTACTGTGGCTGCACGTCTGACCCTGAGGGATAGGTACTTGCATAGTGTCCTGTGGAATGAGACTGGGGATACCAGTAGTTTGAGGGGTAGCCGGGATACTGGGAAGCATCCTGTGAGCACATAACAGCATATGGGAGAGATGGGAGAGTTAATTATTTTATTACATATCACTCAAGTCTCGATGACATATACAGTACAATGGATATAGACAAATTGCAGGCAACTTGTTAATTTGTAAGCCAGTTGTCCATAACACACAAAACTCCAAAGCCAATCCTCTCAACGTCACAATCTGTCCCAGGGGAAAAAATGAATTCATTTTGATGGTCAGTCGTAACGTTGAACCAGCTCTGCCATCATATGATGACGTATATATGAAGCTGGCAAATGTTAACTAGGAAGCGGAAATAGGTCGTGTTGAACATTTGAAGAGAGAAAAAAGATTTTGTTCCACAAATCAAAGTGTACTTTGCCATAGCACAATTAGCAATGTTGTCACGTTAGGATAAACGTGGCTTGAGTACGAACTCTTAACAACAGTTAAGCTAGCTGGTTCCTGGTTAACTATTACATAATGCCAGCTAGCTCAGTACGTTGCGTTAGCAGTATAGCTAGCACGGTGCTGGCTAGCTGGGCAACAATGTTTTGCTGAACACACTCAGGCAATCTTTTCGAAATAAAACAAACGTAAAGACAGCAAACAAACACAAGAATCCATCTTATACTGGATTCAGCCACTCACCATGGTGTTCCAGTTCACCGTATTATTTTCCGAGTTGTAATCCGAGGGCCAGCCAGATTTGGGATTTGACTGCATTTGATGATGATGCATCAACTAGGCGCGTTCCCCGGCAACAGTCTTGTCATTTGCAATAACAGAAAACTAACCTTAAACAAAAACTACTTATCAGACAAGTCAAATGCTCCAAGCTGCTGCTCCCAAAAGAGAATGTTGCCGTTATTCTACAGTACTAGCGATGGTGATTGGGATCAGGTAATTATTGAATGACATATCGTGCCCTGTCTCTTTAACGGGGAGTAACGACGAGGTAATGGTAAAGAGCTCTCACTCTGCCACTATTTTCTAGTACGAGAAGGGTGGCGGACCCGGACTCCCTGCTGAGCCTGATTAGCATTCCATCCACTGACTCTACACAGGGCATTTCTCAACTTTGCCAACTAGCTTGATAACAAATAATTTGCTAACTGTTAACAAGGCTAACCTCCCCCTTGGGCTCTCGTGTTGGACACCACAGTGACGCTCAAATCTTCTCAAAAGAGGACATGCTGCTGTTTTCTTTTTATCGAGCCACAACTTCATCTTGTATTAATATTCAATCTTTGGTGGACCCTCCTTTTTCATGTGCGTCATCATTGGAAGATCTGTTTCTTTAGCCAATAGGAGAAACCCTATAGAAAATGTTATTTTTTCCACTATAACCTACATAATATCCAGTCTCAAACTAAATGACTACCTTCGACGTTATATCGTTATATGTATCAAATACATTATATCGGCTGGCTCTAAATAGATGATTAGCTAATTGCGATTTCCACCAGCCGGCGCTCAAAGGGTTAAAGGTCCACAGGAAGTTGTCCCCTATGTGTATAAATTCACTTCCTGTGCTCTTCTGGAAAGAAACATGTTTTGAAACATTCATGGCTTGACGTTAAAAAATATAGATATACGAAGCAAACAAACTCACCAAGCCCAAGATGAACTACGTGCCAGGGACAGCAAGCCTGATTGACGACATCGACAGTAAGTAGGAGTTTTCCTGAACACTCGTTAACAAGTTGCAACATTGTATCTGATGCATACTGTTGGATTGGCTATTGCTGTAGTTTTCTTTTGTTGAACATGGTTTGTGTTGTTTGCACCCTGCAGAGAAGCACCTGGTCCTGCTCCGGGATGGCAGAACACTGATCGGTTACCTCAGAAGCATTGATCAGTTTGGTATACCTCATTGCATTATCTTCTCCTTAGCTAGGCTATTAGATTATCTTTCACTTAACTATGCTATTATCTTCCACTTAACCAGGCTATTATATTATCTTCAGCTTAACTAGAGCCTGCAAAGTACATCCCAAAGTGTTTTCTGATCATTTATTATTAGCTTATTTCTTATTAAAAGCGTATTTCAAATGCTCACAAATATATATTTGTTTCAAATGCATATATATTTGTGAGCATTTGAAATACGCTTTTAGAAAAAATCTCTGGCTTATATATATATATATACCTAGCCTATATAAGCCAGAGATTTTTTCTTTTTTTCTGTCTTTATTTATCTAAATGTTTACATTGTTTCTCCATCTCTTCTCTCCTAGCCAATTTAGTTTTTCATCAGACAGTTGAGCGCATCCATGTGGGAAAGAAATTTGGTGACATCCCCAGAGGAATATTCATTGTGAGAGGAGAGAATGTTGTTCTGCTTGGAGAGATAGTAAGTGGAGATAGTCCTTATTTATTGTGTGTGTGTGTGTGTGTGTGTGTGTGTGTGTGTGTGTGTGTGTGTGTGTGTGTGTGTGTGTGTGTGTGTGTGTGTGTGTGTGCGCGCGTGTGTGTGTGTACGAGTGTGTGCATTGTATAGTATATGTGGCATACTTGATTCATCCAATACATGAAATGCACAGTAATGTATCCTGGTGGCACAGACTTCTGGTCCCACCCATAACCAAATGACCAAGGCAGCATAATGTATATGATATAGGTTGAATGTAGCAGGGTTCATAGAAGGTCCTGGAAGTGCTTTGATTTTGAGTGGGGGAATCAAGTACTGGAATACCTTGGAAATAGCAATTTTTTTGTGCTTGAAAGTCCTTGAAATTCAAATGAACCACATAACACATAACATGTCTTATATTTTGACCAGTTTTGTTCATCGAGTGATTATAAGTAAATTGCTCAGAATCAGAACTCACTGTTTTTCCCCTTTTTTCCTATTCTTCCCTGATGCGTTATTCCCCAATGTTGCATGCAGTAATGGTGCTTCAACTCTGATGTATGTTACACTATGGTGAGCAGCACACCTGTAGCTGCTGTGGAATTTGTCATAAGCTTTGGTTATAATAACATCACACAAGACCCAAGCAACAACAATCGCTAAATG
The DNA here is from genome assembly GCF_964638095.1 of Poromitra crassiceps. Classification (NCBI taxonomy): domain Eukaryota; kingdom Metazoa; phylum Chordata; class Actinopteri; order Beryciformes; family Melamphaidae; genus Poromitra; species Poromitra crassiceps. The sequence goes on along the minus strand of NC_139631.1, from coordinate 23,996,070 downwards.
CAGAGGTTGACTGTGCATAGTGTCATCCATTATAGTGTAGGGTTGGGTAGTGTTTGGATTTCAATGATTCTAATTCCAATTCTACATTGTCGATTCCAGTTCTTAAGGATTCTCAATTCTGATTCTTTGAGGGGTGGGGTTAAAACAGGCTTACACACACACACACACACACACACACACACACACACACACACACACACACACACACACACACACACACACACACACACACACACACACACACACACTACACAAGTCATATTATTCAGTCATCTTCATATTATTGTTTATTATGAACTTTTGTAAACATCAACAGTTTATAATTTATTGTACACAATTTATAATCAACACTTTATGTAGCGGTCCATGTCCGCCATTTAATATGTTTGGGTGGGAACTCTGATTTCAAATATATGTTCTCCCACACCTTTTTTTCCCCCACTCACATAATGGCAGTTTTAACACAAAAACACATCAACATACATCCAGTGCACTAGAACAGACCAATATCTTTTGCTTGTGGTGCTACTGAGAATAGAGATTTGTACAATTTCAATGGATAGGGTCTGAGTAATGAAATTAGCACGTACAGTTATTATGTCTGCATAAACGACAAAACATGTTTAGAAGATTCTGGTGCGAAAGAGGCTCAATGGGGATTAATGTTGAAGTTACTCATAGATTTTTTTTTATCTACCCGAGTGTAACTTGTGCCCTCTGTACACTACACTACACATGCTTTAAGGCAGTGATTTGTCACAATGGATCATTTGAGTAATACAGACTGTGTACATCCAGAAAAGGTTACGTCATCATGGCCCTGTTTTCAACCAGTTTCCATAGTAGTGACTGATGGATGGAAGGTCTCTAGACTACGGTAGTTTGAAACGTGTGTGTGGGTGTGTGCGCGCGTGCGGGCGCCTTGCCATGTGCTTTATGCGTGACTCATTACACCATTGCAGTGCAACAAATAATGTTAAATACAGTCAGAGGAGCAACCATAAAAGTAGTACCCACAAAGATCAGTTTGCTGTTCTAAAATTTGATGCACCGGAGTATGTATATATATATATATATGTATATGTGTATATATATATGTATGTGTGTGTATATGTGTATATATATATATATATATATACAGTATATATATACATACACACACACACACTGTTGTATAAAGTGTGTTACAAGCATGTGAAACATGAATGTCTGTGTCTGTCTCTGTGTGTAGGATGTGGATAAGCCATGCGACACAGTCTTGCAGCAGGTCTCGATAGAGGAGATTCTGGAGGAGCAGCGATTGCAGCAGCAAGCCAAGCAGGAGACAGAGAAAGTGAAGATGCAGGTCCTGAAGGACAGAGGTCTTTCCGTCCCCAAAGCAGATAACCTAGACGAATACTAATGCTGCCCTGACTCCATCACCCTCCTTCTGATTTAGTATTGGACTCTTTGGTTTTATGTTGAATTTGACATGTGTTTGTTTGTGAGAGGGGTTGGCAGTGTGTTGCTTGTAGGCAGCATCTTGCTAGGCCTATAGTATACTGTATTAATTAATTTGAAATGGGCGGGGTGGGATGGACAAAAAAAATCAAAGTACCCATTCTTTTCTGTAATTGCTGCTCAGTCTTGTAGATCATGGTGGCAAACCTAAAGTGTTTGTCTAAGATATTTGTTGGCAAAAAAATATGATTTTCTTACCTCAGCACTTACTATTTTGTCACTCTGTCATGGTGCATCTTTTTATTTGGAGATGATGTACTGATAAAAAACTGTAATGGTTATGTTCCATTAAAGGGAGGCATTGCGTATTTTCAACCCGCTTTGTATCATTAATATCAGTAATTATGCAGATGGAACCTTACCTTGTCTTCATATTTTCCTGCACCGAGAGCTCCGCAGTTTATTCCAGCACTTCCGGGTCCAGAATGATGCAAAACGAATCATTCTGTACAGGAAGTGATCAGATGTTGCTCGAGGGCGGCTTCGAAGTAGTCTCTACTCGAAGTCTACTTCATCCGTGATGCTACTAGACTGGCAGGATGTTCCTGTCGCTATAGCTTGCATATCTGGACCTAAAGGCCTTTCCATATCATTTGTGGCATCTTCACAATTATGACTGGACTTGCTGGATTGCGTGGATTACTCGATGCAGAAAACATATACACAAGGTAAGCACTGTCCATCTGCTTTTTATTACAGAGATGATCATGATACAAAGTGGGCTGAAAATCACCAAAGCTTTCCTCAAAGTGTTTTTGTTTTTATGGCATTAGGCTTCTATTGGAAAACGGCCTACTTGTTTCCTCACAGTGCCATTGCCATTGCTTGTAATGCTGCATTTTAATGTACTCATGGCGTGTGGCGAAATTAGGATGCAGCACAACAAAGTAAAATGCAAAATGTGACAGTTGCAGGTGTGATTTTTCAGCAAAGTGGTGACTAATAATTCGTGAAACCCCAAGTGGCTGTCTGATACTGTGTGTCTAAGCCCTAAATATTTGCTTTAATTGTGTAAAATCTCCGAGGGCCTATAGACCAACCAGTGCAGTGCCTGTATGGTCCCAGACGATGGCGCCAGATTTCCAATAGAAAACGTGTAGAATGCGTGTGCAGTGCACGCTGCAATGTGACATCAAACGAGAGAAACGTGCATGCATCTGTGATTAATTGACGAAGTGAGTTTAGTCGTCAGTGCCGCAGACGGTGCATGATGTCAGGTTAAAAATGATCCGAGCGCGACCGCAGAAAAAACGATCGTATCTGCCATGATCGGTCAATAACAACCTCGTTATCAGCAGGCAGACATGACCGCTTGTATCCGCCCTTATACTGGGGGAGTGGATGGGTAAGGCGGGGGAGGGTAGTGGTGTGAACTGTGAGCTCTCACAGTAAACATACGAATTATAACCGTTATCATGCAACCAGTTTCAGTTTTCACTTTCAGTGGCATACCCTTCTGCTAAGATGCGGTTTACACTGGAGAGATTGTGCAGCAGCGACAAGCAAAGCAAAAAACCTTTCTCACCGAGGGAGACTAGTGTTAAGCTAGACAAGGTTTATATAAAAATTCCAGTCACATTTTTCAAAATAAAGGTAATTGCCTTCGGGAACACTTGTGCCACTTGTATTGGTTAAACCGGTGTCTGAGTGCATAGACACTACACCTAGCCTAGGTAGCTACATGATCTAATAATCGACAATAAAATGTGTGACTGACAGGATACAAAACAAAGATGTTGCATGTCAGAATACAAGAAAAGTTCTAAGTTTCGGTGGGAAAAGCCATAAATGTTAACATTTGTGTTGATGGGAAGGCTCCAATAGCCGTGGCCGGAGGCATTATTTTTTCAGGTTGTCGGTCCATTCCATCCTCATTAACACGATATCTCACAAACACCTTGAGGGAAGTTCTTCAAATTTGGCTCAAACGTCCACTTGGACTGAAAGATGAAGTGATTTGATATTAGTGGTCAAACTTCAAGGTCAGTGTGACCTCACAACTGTCCGTTCCATGCTCGTTAATGAGATATCTCAGGAATACCTTGAGGGAATTTCTTCAATTTTGTCTCGGACTCAAGTATGAACTGATTAGATTTTGGTGGTCAAAGTTCAAGGTCACTGAGTTGATGTCCCATTCCATGCTCGTTAATGTGATAGCTCAGGAACGCCTTGAGAGAATTCCTTCAAATTTGGCACAAACATCCACTTGGTGGTCAAAGTTCAAGGTCAGTGTGACCTCGCATCCATCCTTTCCATATTTGTGAATGCAATCTCAGCAATGCTTTGAGGAAATGTCCTTAAATTTGGCACAAATATCCACTTGGACTTGATAATTAATTGATTAGATTAGATTAGATCTTGAGGGTAGTTTCTGTACTCTGGAGTGGGTGGAATCCAGACTGGAGGGGTTCTAATATTATAAGTTGTTGGAGTGCAGATGGGTTTGGAGTTGAGTGCAATGAGGCATTCCAGGGTTTTTGAGAGGAAGAGGAGATTGGAGATAGTGCACATTAAGATTTCCATTTTTCAAGTGGGCCCTGCTCACACACAGACACACATTTATTATACCTGGAAGCTGACCAGTACCAGATTGGACCAATACAGACCAGTCTGATCTGTTGGCCAATAAGCAGCTTCACTGGAGCGTTGGGATTAAGGGCCTTGCTCAAGTGGTGGTAATGAGGGAGGGAGGGGTAAGCACTTCTTATTTATTCGTTTATTGTTGTTGTTGTTGTTGTTGTTGTTACTACTACTACGTTTTACGCTTTTATTTTCCTGACAAAATCGTATAACCCCCGGCCTCGCTCTGTCTATCTTCGTCTGGCTTGACGCAGCTCTCAGACAGGCCCAGCCCATTTTGATTACGCACCAAGAGGGGAGGGGGGGCCGCACCGATGTCCTCTCTGTTGCACTCAGCCAACCCCTGCTGTTGTAATGTAAAGCTGGTAGTAGACTAGTGTTTCGCTATTAGAAATGCGTTAAAAGACTTCGTTTGGCTACATTGGTGCCTCTAAACTGATATTTTCTGCTTCGGAGAGATTCCGCATCAAATTACGCATGGAACGGGTTTGGGGGGATTGGAGTAGAAATGCAGCGCCGCACTTCCAGCCCACAACAAGAACCATGCCCAGCTTACATTTCAAGCAAATCTATGATATCCTGTTTTATCCCCTACGACTCTGATATGAGTGAAATTTGCTCGGATACAGACGAGGACTAAACATAATATATTCACAGCCTGCGCTCTGAAGGACGCTGTTTCCACTGCAGACGTTTGTGTGCCGAAAAGCTCTTCATTTAGGATTTTTTTTGATGGAGCTGGAGAACATAGTAGCCAACACTGTACTGCTAAAAGCGAGAGAGGGTAAGTTTTCACATAAAGCACCTCTATGCAAATAGAAACTAGGCTTGGCTGTTTAACATTTTGCGCACAGTATGCAACAAAAGGTGGTAATAATGGCACAGGATGACGGCAGAGCCTCCTGCAGACTGTATGGCCCATTACAGCGTACAGCAGGTAAATTACAGATGCAACATTTAAGAAAGGCCCACACGTAGCCGTATGCAATGTTACAGGTAATATGTCTCATCGGACAACAATTATGTCTTCTTCTGCTGACTTTTTGTTTATCACATTTAACATTAACCCAGGCTCAGTGATATATTTTTCCTGCTATCGAAATTGACAGATCCTATGTGTTTTTAACCCAAATATAAGGAGGGGGGGGGGGGGGGGGGGGTTCAGCCTCCCACATCCGCTTTCGCTGTCTGTGCAGATGAATGCGCCCTTTCGCAACATTCTACATGCTGAGGCACATACTGAGGGAGGAGATGGCTTCTATCTACAGAGGCTATGAGCTATACGAGCTGGGTTGGCATTTGAACGGTGATCTGATGACGTGACTGATGTTGAAATCTCAGGTTGTCAGTGCAGAGATGTGTGAGACGTGCAGATGATGTTGGAGCCAGAAAGAGGATCACTGCATGATGATGATGATGATGATGTTTGGCTCCAGGCCTTCCTCCTGCCCTCAGCACGACCCTGGCTTCTGCACAGGGGGGCAAGCATGCACGTCACGACACTGTTAGATTTTAGGCTGCGCTTGATCTTTTAATGAATGTGCTGCTGTAAGGGTTACCATTCAATTGTATTGCAGGTTGTATACGGATCCTGAGTGGTTTGACTGCAGTCAAAAATGAAAACATCTCTTAATAACTGTCATGTAACTACTGTTTAAAGCAGGGGGCAATTTCATGGTCACAGGCCGCAAAACAAAGACATTAGGCGCAGAGACCGCTAGTTTGTAAGATTTTGTCCCAGGAATCTCCACAAGGGAAGATTTTTATTGTTAGTATTGATTAATAGCCTGTAACTGTAAACCCTGTATGTGCGAAGGTAACCTATGATTAGAATAGGCTAGTCACTCTTAGGAAATATATAGGGGATTAAATTGCAGTGCAATTTAATTATTTTTCACTAGGGACGGGACGATATATCGAAATTCAACATAATCGCAATACAAAAATGTGACGATGTGTATTGTGGGGCAGAGAAAAAAATGTGGCTCCATTTTATTCTGCTGTAGTAATCACAAATGAGATGCTTGCCCATCACAATTTCACAAGCTCTCTTGTAACTGAATGACCCGAGTCCTCGTGAGTCCCGAGTGGTGGCGCGTAGCTTGGTTAAACTCACTCCCCAGAGTTTAAAGGCCCGTTTGCCAGCTCCGCCAAGGCAGCTTAGTTCTCTTGGGATAAGTGGTTTGCGCATGCGCTTTGGAAGCGGGAGGTCAGCGGATCGAATCCCGCTCCACCCCTGGGCAAACTCTTAACATGGGTTGCTGCCAGTGTTGTCAGCACAATGCAGGTAACATATAGGTGCCATGACCCGGATGCCCAGTGGGTGTGGAGTGAGTTTAGGGGGGTGAGTGTAACCGAATGACTGTGAGTCCTCGAGTCGAGAGTCCCGAGTGGTAGCGAGTAGGTTGGTTAAACTCACTCCCCACTATAAAGGCTCGTTAACCACTTCCGCCTCTCTTGGCATAGTGGTTAGGTTAGCGTGTGCGCTTTGGAAGCGGGAGGTCGACGGATCAAATCCTGCTCCACCACTGGGCAAGCCCTTAACATGGGTTGCTGCCAGTGCTGTCAACACAACGCAGGTTACACTCTATCCAAATTGTATCATCTGGACTTTGACATGTTTTAATGAATGTTTACATTCTAGCAAGCCAGTGCCATTGCTAGAAAGATTTGTGACTCAGAAATAGACAAAATTCTACAGTCAGACTTTGTTGTCACCAAACTTTTATTTATTACATCTTATCGTGGTTGTATCAGATCGTATCGAGAGATGAGCATGTCGTCCCATCCCTCTTCCTCATTTTACATTTACTTTTATGGAAGCACAGGTTTAATACAGGAATGCTCTGGCGTCACACTCCTCTGGGAGCCTCTCCTCCAGTTCTTCAGAATAAGACGCGGTGAATGAGAAGGCTGTGTTCCCATGACACTGATATACACAACTTGCACGTGGTGTAATGTGGCCACAGTCTCTGTGGAATCGCAGTGACGCAGGAGAAGACGGTGTGCCTCTGGCATCACCACAGTTATCTCACAGCGATGACATACTTTAGGCACAGAGGCAGTCTCCACATAGGCAGTCTGCACAGAGGTGGTCTGCATAGAGGCAGTCTGCACAGACGCAGTCTGCATAGAGGCAGTCTCCACATAGGCAGTCTGCACAGTGGCAGTCTGCACAGAGGTGGTCTGCATAGAGGCAGTCTGCACAGATGTGGTCTGCATAGAGGCAGTCTGCACAGAGGTGGTCTGCACAGAGGCAGTCTGCACAGAGGTGGTCTGCACAGAGGTGGTCTGCATAGAAGCAGTCTGCACAGAGGCAGTCTGCACAGAGGTGGTCTACATAGAGGCAGTCTGCCCAGAGGTAGTCTGCATAGAGGCAGTCTGCATAGAAGCAGTCTGCACAGAGGCAGTCTGCACATGGCGGTCTGCATAGGGGCAGTCTGCATAGAGGCAGTCTGCACAGAGGCAGTCTGCATAGAGGCAATCTGAACAGATGCAGTCTACACAGAGGCAGTCTGCATAGAGGCAGTCTCCACAGAGGCAGTCTGCATAGAGGCAGTTTGCACAGAGGCAGTCTGCACAGAGGCAGTCTGCACAGAGGGCAATCAGAGTTTGGTGGGAATTAAAATGGAATAGTAAAGCAGTGCAGTAAACCCAGGAGCTGACTTGCTTAACAGGGAGGATGTGCTAGTCTAGTCTGCAGCTGAGACTTGGTGCTTTATGAAGCTAGAATAGGGCCGGGCGAATTAAGCGTCATGAATTAATAAGAGCAGTTAATGACCCTTGTCAGATTTTGCTTGTCCCATCTGCTCCAGTGGTGCTCCTCCAGTCTCTGTCCTGACTCTGGGGGGGGGGATATTACATTTTAATATCAAGAGATGAGGTGTGTCTTTGAGCGAGTAGCTGAAACACGGCTCTCAAGCCTGATCAGTGGATTTGACCCTGTAAAAAATGAAGTCGTGTGAGAATGGACTGTTGGAGTTGCAGAATTTGTTGGATTGTACTGTACAAGGTGACGTGTGTCACAGATTGTTATGAGAGCCCGTTTGTTGTCTCCCGCAAACCGTTTGAATCGTTGGAGGTCTCTGATCCCTGTGTTAGTTCAAGAGTGTGTTTCTGCAAATTCTCCCATCGCTCAGCCTGCATGCATGCCAGCATACAGTCTATGCCGCGGCTCACTCGGGGTCACATAGCAGTGACGGGGGAGAGAATGTGAATGGGAGCGAAGAAAGAGTGTTTATTCCTGTTTGTTTATATGAGAGCGTCTTGAGCCAGAGCTGAACTGAGAGGCATGCATCCCCCATCCAAACGCTCCCAGTACACACTCACAACAGGAAGGGCCAGTTTACACTGCAGCCTGTGCCTGTTTACGCCGCCGTCCTCACACTTCCCAAATCAGTAAAACAGCGCGAGCGCAGAAATAAAACAGCTATTTGATATCCCCCCGGCCAGAGTCCCAAACAGGCCAGGGCCTTGTGCCAGCCATTGGAAAATGCATCATTCATTCTCTCCTTCCTTTCGTCAACGACGGATCTGATAATATTGTTTTGTAACAGCCCACATTCTGCCATCTGTAGGGGGGGGGGTCATTACAGCATACTATAGCGATATTCTGTGTGGCAATATATCATATCACATTTTATTATCTAAATTGTCAAGTGCATTTACATTTATGACAGTGTTGGTCAGTCTGTCTGCTTGACAATCCCATTTTGCCGCAATAAAAATGATTGAAGTGAGATGAACAGACTGGAACCGTTAGCTTATTAGATCAAACAGATGTTGACAAAGATTTTCCTTTGGGAACACAATTTGCAGCTGAAAAAAGCGAATAAATCGTAATATATCGCAATATATCGCAATATCTTTTTAAATCACAGAATAATATTGTATCGTGACTTCAGTATCGTCGTGATCATATTTGTATCGTGTGGACTCCATCGTGATTCCACCCCTATAGCCATCTGCCATCGTCATTGATCACGCCAAGGGAAGGTAGACGTGGGAAAGCGCTCCTTGCGGATTAAGACCAGCCGATCCGGTTGACTCCCGCCGGCCCCCGGCCTTCCGCAGGAAATCCGAACAATTACGAGCGTATTGCAGCATCATGTTAAGTAGTCTTGACTGCTATTTCAAATAAAGCCAAACACTATCAGTTAGCTCGAGCCTGTGAGCCATTTAATCAAATTGATCGTTACATAACGGACTGAGTGGGCTATTGCCATCCGAGCCCCATCTTCCTGTGGAGTCGAGTCGCCCTCCGGTCTCCAGCGGAAGATACTGTATGGATGATGAGTATGCGGCGAAATGAAACACCCAATCTCCAGCATGCTCATCATCTGAGTATCATCTGACAGCTCCCATTAAGCATTATGTCAGAGCAGCAGCCCATTCTGATGCTTTAAGAGCTCTACTCTCTGTCTCCTCTTTGTCCCGCTGAGGAAATTGGGGGTCACAGCAGATACAAACAGTTCTGGTGGATTATTCGCGGGTCACGAGACACTCGTGGTTGTGATAGTGAGTGTGACCGCCCTTTTTTAATGCTACTGTAGTTTATTGACATAGGTAATTACATAGGTAAGCTTTTTAATGCTGCTGTAGTGTATTTACATAGGTAAGCTTTTTAATGCTACTGTAGTGTATTTACATAGGTAAGCTTTTTAATGCTACTGTAGTGTATTTACATAGGTAAGCTTTTTAATGCTACTGTAGTGTATTTACATAGGTACGCTTTTTAATGCTACTGTAGTGTACGTACATAGGTAAGCTTTTTAATGCTACTGTAGTTTATTTACATAGGTACGCTTTTTAATGCTACTGTAGTTTATTTACATAGGTAAGCTTTTGAATGCTACTGTAGTTTATTTACATAGGTAAGCTTTTTAATGCTGCTGTTGTGTATTTACATAGGTACGCTTTTTAATGCTACTGTAGTGTATTTACATAGGTAAGCTTTTTAATGCTACTGTAGTTTATTTACATAGGTAAGCTTTTTAATGCTACTGTAGTTTATTTACATAGGTACGCTTTTTAATGCTACTGTAGTGTATTTACATAGGTAAGCTTTTTAATGCTACTGTAGTTTATTTACATAGGTACGCTTTTTAATGCTACTGTAGTGTATTTACATAGGTAAGCTTTTTAATGCTACTGTAGTGTATTTACATAGGTAAGCTTTTTAGCTTTTTAATGCTACTGTAGTTTATTTACATAGGTACGCTTTTTAATGCTGATGTAGTGTATTTACATAGGTAAGCTTTTTAATGCTACTGTAGTTTATTTACATAGGTAAGCTTTTTAATGCTACTGTAGTTTATTTACATAGGTAAGCTTTTGAATGCTGCTGTAGTGTATTTACATAGGTAAGCTTTTTAATGCTACTGTAGTTTATTTACATCAGTAAGCTTTTTAATGCTGCTGTAGTGTATTTACATAGGTAAGCTTTTTAATGCTACTGTAGTGTATTTACATAGGTAAGCTTTTTAATGCTACTGTAGTTTATTTACATAGGTAAGCTTTTTAATGCTGCTGTAGTGTATTTACATACATAGGTAAGCTTTTTAATGCTACTGTAGTTTATTTACATAGGTAAGCTTTTTAATGCTACTGTAGTGTATTTACATAGGTAAGCTTTTTAATGCTGCTGTAGTGTATTTACATAGGTAAGCTTTTTAATGCTGCTGTAGTTTATTTACATAGGTAAGCTTTTTAATGCTACTGTAGTGTATTTACATAGGTAAGCTTTTTAATGCTACTGTAGTGTATTTACATAGGTAAGCTTTTTAATGCTGCTGTAGTTTATTTACATAGGTAAGCTTTTTAATGATGCTGTAGTTTATTTACATAGGTACGCTTTTTAATGCTACTGTAGTTTATTTACATAGGTAAGCTTTTTAATGCTACTGTAGTGTATTTACATAGGTACGCTTTTTAATGCTACTGTAGTTTATTTACATAGGTAAGCTTTTTAATGCTACTGTAGTTTATTTACATAGGTAAGCTTTTTAATGCTACTGTAGTGTATTTACATAGGTAAGCTTTGTAATGCTACTGTAGTTTATTTACATAGGTAAGCTTTTTAATGCTACTGTAGTTTATTTACATAGGTAAGCTTTTTAATGCTACTGTAGTGTATTTACATAGGTAAGCTTTTTAATGCTACTGTAGTTTATTTACATAGGTACGCTTTTTAATGCTACTGTAGTGTATTTACATAGGTAAGCTTTTTAATGCTACTGTAGTGTATTTACATAGGTAAGCTTTTTAGCTTTTTAATGCTACTGTAGTTTATTTACATAGGTACGCTTTTTAATGCTGATGTAGTGTATTTACATAGGTAAGCTTTTTAATGCTACTGTAGTTTATTTACATAGGTAAGCTTTTTAATGCTACTGTAGTTTATTTACATAGGTACGCTTTTTAATGCTACTGTAGTGTATTTACATAGGTAAGCTTTTTAATGCTACTGTAGTGTATTTACATAGGTAAGCTTTTTAGCTTTTTAATGCTACTGTAGTTTATTTACATAGGTACGCTTTTTAATGCTGATGTAGTGTATTTACATAGGTAAGCTTTTTAATGCTACTGTAGTTTATTTACATAGGTAAGCTTTTTAATGCTACTGTAGTTTATTTACATAGGTAAGCTTTTTAATGCTGCTGTAGTGTATTTACATAGGTAAGCTTTTTAATGCTACTGTAGTTTATTTACATCAGTAAGCTTTTTAATGCTGCTGTAGTGTATTTACATAGGTAAGCTTTTTAATGCTACTGTAGTGTATTTACATAGGTAAGCTTTTTAATGCTACTGTAGTTTATTTACATAGGTAAGCTTTTTAATGCTGCTGTAGTGTATTTACATACATAGGTAAGCTTTTTAATGCTACTGTAGTTTATTTACATAGGTAAGCTTTTTAATGCTACTGTAGTGTATTTACATAGGTAAGCTTTTTAATGCTGCTGTAGTGTATTTACATAGGTAAGCTTTTTAATGCTGCTGTAGTTTATTTACATAGGTAAGCTTTTTAATGCTACTGTAGTGTATTTACATAGGTAAGCTTTTTAATGCTACTGTAGTGTATTTACATAGGTAAGCTTTTTAATGCTGCTGTAGTTTATTTACATAGGTAAGCTTTTTAATGATGCTGTAGTTTATTTACATAGGTACGCTTTTTAATGCTACTGTAGTTTATTTACATAGGTAAGCTTTTTAATGCTACTGTAGTGTATTTACATAGGTACGCTTTTTAATGCTACTGTAGTTTATTTACATAGGTAAGCTTTTTAATGCTACTGTAGTTTATTTACATAGGTAAGCTTTTTAATGCTACTGTAGTGTATTTACATAGGTAAGCTTTGTAATGCTACTGTAGTTTATTTACATAGGTAAGCTTTTTAATGCTACTGTAGTTTATTTACATAGGTAAGCTTTTTAATGCTACTGTAGTGTATTTACATAGGTAAGCTTTTTAATGCTACTGTAGTTTATTTACATAGCTACGCTTTTTAATGCTACTGTAGTGTATTTACATAGGTAAGCTTTTTAATGCTACTGTAGTGTATTTACATAGGTAAGCTTTTTAGCTTTTTAATGCTACTGTAGTTTATTTACATAGGTACGCTTTTTAATGCTGATGTAGTGTATTTACATAGGTAAGCTTTTTAATGCTACTGTAGTTTATTTACATAGGTAAGCTTTTTAATGCTACTGTAGTTTATTTACATAGGTAAGCTTTTTAATGCTGCTGTAGTGTATTTACATAGGTAAGCTTTTTAATGCTACTGTAGTTTATTTACATCAGTAAGCTTTTTAATGCTGCTGTAGTGTATTTACATAGGTAAGCTTTTTAATGCTACTGTAGTGTATTTACATAGGTAAGCTTTTTAATGCTACTGTAGTTTATTTACATAGGTAAGCTTTTTAATGCTGCTGTAGTGTATTTACATACATAGGTAAGCTTTTTAATGCTACTGTAGTTTATTTACATAGGTAAGCTTTTTAATGCTACTGTAGTGTATTTACATAGGTAAGCTTTTTAATGCTGCTGTAGTGTATTTACATAGGTAAGCTTTTTAATGCTGCTGTAGTTTATTTACATAGGTAAGCTTTTTAATGCTACTGTAGTGTATTTACATAGGTAAGCTTTTTAATGCTACTGTAGTGTATTTACATAGGTAAGCTTTTTAATGCTGCTGTAGTTTATTTACATAGGTAAGCTTTTTAATGATGCTGTAGTTTATTTACATAGGTACGCTTTTTAATGCTACTGTAGTTTATTTACATAGGTAAGCTTTTTAATGCTACTGTAGTGTATTTACATAGGTACGCTTTTTAATGCTACTGTAGTTTATTTACATAGGTAAGCTTTTTAATGCTACTGTAGTTTATTTACATAGGTAAGCTTTTTAATGCTACTGTAGTGTATTTACATAGGTAAGCTTTGTAATGCTACTGTAGTTTATTTACATAGGTAAGCTTTTTAATGCTACTGTAGTTTATTTACATAGGTAAGCTTTTTAATGCTACTGTAGTTTATTTACATAGGTAAGCTTTTTAATGCTACTCTAGTTTATTTACATAGGTAAGCTTTTTAATGCTACTCTAGTTTATTTACATAGGTAAGCTGTGTGAGCAGTTCTAACGGTGAGCAGGCCAGTCTACTCTGAACAGCGGTTCTCAAAGTAAAGGTAAAGTCCCATTGATTGTCACACACCTGAGTGTGCGAAATTTGTTCTCCGCATTTGACCCATCCCCTGGGGGAGCGGTGAGCGGCAGCAGTGCCGCGCTCGGGAATCATATGGTGATCTAACCCTCCGATTCCATCCCTTTGACGCTGAGTGCCAAGCAGGGAGGCAAATGGGTCCCATTTTTATAGTCTTTGGTATGACTCGGCCGGGGATCGAACTCACAACCTCCCAGTCTCAGGGCGGACACTCAAACCACAAGGCCACTGAGCTGGTTAAGCTGGTAAAGTATGAATGGAATTATAGCTAAAATAAATTACCCCCCTTTTGGCTAGGGATCGCCTGGAACCTCCTCAAGGACCCCTGGGGGTCCCCGGACCCCCATTTGAGAACCACTAGGGGTCTTTGGGGGGGGGGGGGGGGGGTGTTCCAGGGGCTCCCCAGCAAAAAGGCGAATAATTTATTTTCACTATCATTCCAGCCATACAACGACAGAATGTACGACTATCTGGGTCATAGTTTTTCATACACTTCCTGTAATAAAACTAAATCTTATCTAAAAGCAAAAATCTTTCAAACAGAATGGGGGGGGGGGCGGACCATCGGACAAAATCTTATCCATTGTCTAATTTGTGTCCGTTTAGGGGTCCTTGACATGGAAAAAGTTTGAGAACTATAGATATAACACTAGGAGCAGAGCTGTATCTTCCTCAGCAACGTTTGGAGGCGTCTCTCCAGCATCATTTTCTGTACTGCTGTGGAGTGGAATATGTGTGTGTGTGCGTGTGTGTGTGCGTGTGTGTGTGTGTGTGTGTGTGTGCGAGCTTGTGTGTGTGACTGTGTGTGTGTGTGTGGTAGCATGGGAGTGGAGTGGTGGTGTGGGGGGCAGATGAATTCCTTCGTTTAAATGTAACCTGAGCTCAGCCACTCTGACGAGAGTAACATCCTGCAGTAGACCCTAAGCCTATGTGTGGGTGCGTGTGTGTGTGTGTGTGTGTGTGTGTGTGTGGGTGCGTGCATGTGTGTGTGTGTGTGCGCGTGTGTGTGTGTGTGTGTGTGTGCGTCTGCCTCTGCCTGCTTCCCCATTCACAACTCCCGCTGGCAGCCGTCGTAGAAACCGAGCCAGGCGAGCGAACGTCATCGGCTGTCTAACTGAATGAGAGTAGGGGGAAAACTGCACGGTTGGATCCAGATGCCTTTCTGCTAATAAATGCAGTAACAGAGCCGCGGTGCTGCCGCTTCCCGGCTTAGCATTTCTGATTGACGCCGTGTGTTTTGGATGTATTTACTCGAGCTGAATCAAAAGATTTCATCATCGCCATCTGTTGTAGAATTCAGTACCACAAGGCGCTTCACACAGCCACTGCATTAACACCACAGACACAGAGGTGGCTATCTGAGCATTAACACCACAGACACAGAGGTGGCTATCTGAGCATTAACACCACAGACACAGAGGTGGCTATCTGAGAGTGGTGTGCACTGAGTGCAGGTAGAATGACCTGAGGCCAAACAGGATCTACTCAGATTAGGAGTTGGTCAGTAAAGTGAGACATGATGGGAATATGGCCGCTGTGTTTGTTTTGTCCTTTGTTTCACCCTTGGCATTCCCACACACTAAGAATGTGGTTAAATGCGGTAATTCAATTGCGAGACGGACCTGTTGAAAGAATGATGCTAGGCTGGTATCCTTTTTAGAATGACATCATTTTTGGCTGTTTTCAAAGGCCGATTTCAGGAGTCTTTGTTGTTCATAAAGCAAGAAGTATGTGATCTTGTTCATCATCACCCCCACACACACACATACTATGAGTCAGAATCATTTGATACTATACTAGTAGTCAAAATCCAATTTTAATAATAGCTCAAATCTGGCATTTAAAAGTCTTTAGGGCTGCCTGCAACTACAGATTAATAATGACATATGCCATCACAATTTACCACAGGCCAAAGTGATCTGTTGAATTGTGTTTAGTCTGACCAGCAGCCAAAAAAAGCATTAGTATTATCTACCGTAGTATTAAGTATTAGTTTTATAATTGTATCAAATGGAGAAAAGCAAGCAAATCGGAGCATTTGTGAAGCTGTAAGCAGCAAATATTTTTATTTTTACGTGACAAAATGATTAATCAATCGTCAAAATTATAATAGATTACCTTTCCGTCGATTGACTGATTAATCGATTTTGATATAGTTTAGACTTCTTTAACTGATTAACAGATTAATCGACGAATACTAATACATTCAGGACTCATTTGTATGCTAAAACAATAAGAGAATCCAAAGGGAAAGTCTTGCATGATTAGTTCCAAAGTGTGGCAGAATTCAATCGGTTAAGATTCTCCTCAGTAGCACAATAGGAGTGCCTAGATTCAGATTACAACAAACAAACTGATGGGATTCGGCTGTTTGGAACCAATCCCATAATCTGTTTTTCTTCCCACTGGATTCCTCGAGGACATTTTGATTAGAGCAAACATCCCAAGCCAACAACTGATCTGAGATGACAGTAAGCTGCTGTGTGATATAAGATAACAGGCGTAAACTACTTCTCCCTACACTATAGGCCATTTATGTGGGCTCTCTCAACATGTGCAGCGCCTGGGAGCCTTTCTTGCTCTGTGTGTGTGTGTGTGTGTGTGTGTGGTGTGTGTGTGTGTGTGTGTGTGTGTGTGTGTGTGGTGTGTGTGTGTGTGTGTGTGTGTGTGTGTGTGTGTGTGTGTGTGTGTGTGTGTGTGTGTGTGTGTGTGTATGTCTGTGTGTGTGTGTGTGTGTGTGTGTGTGTGTCTGTGTGTGTGTGTGTGTGTGTGCGGCTTTATCATATGAAGCAAGTCTCAGCAAGCTGGGGGAGCTGCAGATGATATGAAGACTAAGCGTATGCTCTCCTAAAGAGGTGTGTGGGGCGTAGGCTGAAACGCACTTCATATCTACACCTCAAATCTACACCTCGACTGAACCTATCTAACTTAACCTATCTATTCTTACGCTGAATGGCGATACACAATATACATCTCAGTATTTTCTATGAAGCGGGCTAGATATGTGCAGTTGTTACAGTCAAAGCCACATGTGAGGTGTAGGGCTGGACAAAATGTATTGACAAAATCAAATATCACGATATTTTTTGACGAACTACCTCGATATTGATAATGCGAATTTGCGACAGTATATATTTTAGGGATGACTATTGGTGCTTGCGCAGAAATATTTACACAATGAGATTTTCTGATAAATAATCATCAGTAATGTGGATACAATGACCAAGGGGGTAAAGGCAAATAATAGAACAGCTAGAACAGTCTGTTAAGTTCAGACAATTACATCACTTTACTGTAATGCAGCCATTAAAACCAGGAAAAGACAACACTTGTGCCATATCACCATATTACGATATCCATAATCAAAGAAGATATCTTATCTAGTCTCATATCAATAGACGGTTTTCACCAGAGCGCAACCCCACAGCACTTCCTTTTTCTCAGCATTCGGCAAACTGCAGAAATATTCACTCGACATCATTACTTTTGTTTTCGCTGCTCAGCTGTATAGACGGTTTTCACGGAATGGTCAGTCCTGCACTTGAATGTTTTTTTTTCTTTTATGTCCATAGCAAACACAGCAACAGGAAGTGAGCGGGGGTTCAATTTAGAATGTTTTTGTTGTCAAGTTAAAACCGTCTATATCGATATAATATTGATATATCATCTAGACTAGCCCTGACACACGCACACAGAGACACAACACTGATTAATCTCCTGTCACCCGTGCAGTCCTGTCTGAGATGATGTACACTAGACTTTCTGTCTCCCGCCTAGTCTCTTCCCCTTTATCTCTCTCTCTCTCTCGCTCTCACTCTCTCACTCTCCATCACACACACTCACACAAGTGTAGAGTCTGGAGTGTTCCTCCCCCGGGACTCGTCTGAAAGGACTGAGCCATGACATAATGCTGTGTGGAGTTTTATTGGGGAGACAACTGGAGAGCATTAATGGAGGAGAGAGTAAAATGCAGGAGAGGAAAACAGCTCGTCTGGTTTCCTCTCCGGGTATTTCTGTTTGTTTGCCTGGAGACAGACGAGGAAAAGAGGGGATTAGCGAAGAAAGTCTCTTGCAAATAGCCGCGGGGCTCTTCATGGCCCGATCTCACACCTCATATTTAACAGTGTACTCACACATTATTCACATCCATTGTTAAAAGCAATATTTCTCTTTGGTTGAACTTTTTTTATTTTTTTTTACTTTCTTGCATGCAAGCCTCCGTACAAGTTCGGCCACCTTCCAACTAGCTACCTACTAACTACCGGCAGTCAGGCTTTTCCCATTTGCTCTCAATAACATTCCTGCAAACTGAAGAAATTTCTGCTTGAGAAGTTAGAACCACGACACAAAATTAAATTATATCATATTAATAAGTGCACGGCCAAATCAGGGACCTGCCTCTTTAGTTGACGACATAACCAGCCAATCAGTGACGCCGCTGGCAAAAGAGCATGAGCAATGAGCAGTAACGTTAACATTATTAGGGTAAACACAGCCATAAGTGCAGTTATCTATACATTTGTGGGCAATGTGTCTGTTCTCCGTTTACATTTTTGTGCCGGCCACAGCTATGCCGTTTTACGTGCGATCGGGCTGAAACTTTCAGGGGGTGTAAAGAGCACCCGTGCGGGTGACCTGACCGAGCCAGATTTTTTAATTAGGGCAGATGAATTGCCCTAAGGCTGATTGCCCTATGGCTGAGGCTATAGTTCATTGATGATGTCATCAGTGATGTCATAGAGCAGGCGAGGCTGCGACGCGCAGTGGTCATCAGTGATGTCATAAGAGCAGGTGAGCCCGCTGGGCGGGCGAGGGAGCAAGTGAGCCAGCACAGCGGTCGAGCTGCGTATGCAAGCCGCAGGGCCAGCTCGGCGAGCAACAGGTCGGGCGAGTCCGCACAGCTGCCGAGCTAGCGCTGTGCGGGCCTAGGAATCGGGCACGCATAGCGCGCTAGATGACTAGTTGCAGAAATAGACCCAATAACACAAATAAAAAGAGTATGCAGCAGTTTCTGGTCATAAAAGCCATCTTTAGCGTTCTTCTGAGTGGATTTGGATTGCATTTGGTGGACGGCTTGGAGCCCAGACTGATACGGAGCGTGAAACAGGATGTGAGGTCATGTTATCAGGATGGTTTTGAGCAGGCTAATGGGAAAGTAAAGTACATCACTTCTTTCATCCCATTATAACTCCTGGAATGCATTGAACATGACAAAGTGATGATGCAGACCTCTAGGCTAACAATGTGCTTTAGGGCAGACAGTTGAAAGATGTGTGTGTTCTCCATGCTGCCATACCTCTTTAATGGAACACGTCATCCCATGAATATTTCATGTTCATTAATTGGGGAATAATCAATACAGTACTATGCGCTGTAGCCCACTCCCTAATGTCATCTGCACTTGTTCAACACACAACACACTTTCAACACATCCATGCAAACACATCTGCACACATACAGTACACAGTGTCTCTGTGTGTGTGTGTGTGTGTGTGTGTGTGTGTGTGTGGGTGTGTGTGTGTGTGTGTGTGTGTCTCTCTCTCTCTCTCACACACACGCACGCGCGCACACACACACGCACACACGCACGCACGCACGCACGCACGCACGCACGCACGCACGCACGCACACACACACACACACACACACACACACACACACTGAAGCCATGACTGAAAAGAGTGTCAGGCGGGTAGTGTCCTGTATCTTTGATGATGATGCCATAATAAGAGATCAAGGACAAAAGAACATGGAATGTCAAAATAGGTGTGTGTGTGTGTGTGTGTGTGTGTGAGAGAGAGAGAGAGAGAGAGGAAACGGAGAACAGCTGGAGAGGAAAGGGACAGCCTGAGAAGGGCAATGTAATCACTTTAACCCTATTTCCGGGATGTGTGCGTGCGCGCGCGCGCGTGGATCAGTACATTCCATCGGTTTAATAAGTTGGATCAACTTGTGCTGCTTTCTTTGGATACACCTTCCTGGACTTGGGACCGGTTTTTTTCCACCGTCCCACTGTTGTTGTTTCAATACGTTTCTCCCAGAAATAAAACTGTCCCGAACGGGGGAGTTAGGATTCAATGACCATAACGCTTACTCTGTCAAAACATTTATGGAGAGGTGAACAAACAAACTTCCTATTATGGCCGTATAGCTGCATGTGGACTCTGCTCTGTCCTCCTTTATAGCTTTATGGATGAGCAAACAGCGAGTATTACCCGTCCGGGCCGGCGCTCCCTGGGTGGCGTGGGTGCTTTGATCGGGACAGCCCGGCGGCTTATGTAACTTCAGCCTATTGAATGTGCGAGCTGGGACCAGCGCGTCTTTTTTTTCTCTTCACATTCCATATTTGGTACATTTATAGAACAGGAAGCTCGTGGCACCTGACTCTTCCCAGACAGGATATGTACCCTCCGCTTCTGCCCGCCTCTGTGACACTTCTGCACCAGTGCATGCACGCTATTGTGTCAAGTCTTTCTGCCTGTCTCTCTTAACCACTTGGTCGCTCATTCAATCTCTCTCTCTCTCTCTCTCTCTCTCACACACACACACACACACACTAGGGCTGTCAATCTCCCTCTATAATCAAATTCGAATTTCAGTGCTTTATACATTTTAATATTCGAATTATATTCGAATATTTTAATTAATTTTTAATTGAATAAAAAAAAAAAAAAAAAAATGTTTTTTTGGATAAAATAATTGATAATAAAAAAAGACACAGCCTTTGTTTGAGCTCCTTATCAATAAACAAATAAGTAAACTTTGCCAAAACAACAATGAGCCATGAACAAAAAAAAATCAGTCACGTATTGCACTTAAGAGCTACATGTTTACATTCAGTATAGCAGCTTCAACAGTCAACTTCAGTTAACAATGAATGAACATACATTTTAAGAGCTACAGGTAGGTTTACATCAGTATAGCAGCTTCAACAGTCAACTTCAGTTAACACTCTTTTCTTCAAGTATGTTGTCAGAACTTGTCACTGTTCTAGTGTTCTAAAAAAAAAAAAAAAAAATTAAAAAATTAAAAAATTAAATATTCGTTTTTAAAAAATAATAATAATCGAATTTCGTTCATAATTATTAAATTCGAATAATATTCGAATATCAAAATTCGTTTCAACAGCCCTAACACACACACACACACGCATACAGTTACTCCAGAGACAACTGTCACAGCCCATCAGCTGTGTGAGGTCACCAGGACCGGTCTGACCACCTCTGTTTGTGTTAACACAGGGCTCCTGCCCTTGGGCACCGCTGCTATATATATAACACCAATGTTTACAAGGAGACACCATGCACATATAAGAGGAGGAAACCAGTCGCATACGTGTGCTTTCTCTCCATCCTCTAGCTATGGGCCACGTGTCACACGCGCTGGATTTACAGTGAAATATTGTGTTTGAAATATGCACCTTCAACAGGAGGAGCATCTCATTTTCAGGCTAAATATAGTGTAGGTGCGTTGGTAGCCGGGGCTAAAAGGTTCATATATCATGTCAGTTGAAAGTAATGCCGCTGAACGGCAGTTGAATGAACTGAAAGTGCGTCGGAGGAGCCGAGCTGGGTGTCAACAATATGCCTGTATACATAATAGACATTGAAAACAGAGATGTCATTGTCCACACAGCAGCAGCAGCAGCAGCACACTCGCTGTGTTTCAATGGGGACACAGCTGTGCACCAGCGCCGGCGCCGCCGATAACATCTCTCTTTTTATTGTCTACGACTGATTTGGACTTTATGACCCCCCATTAAGTGGTCTAACATGTGACCCCCGCGGCGGGCCCGAAAAGAATGGGCCGGTGTTGCCAGGTAGAGGGGCCCGTACGTCAGCCCTGTTTGCTCTGAGCACGTAAGCAGATGTTACAGGCAGGACCGTCCCGTTTGGATCAGGATAATGAGAAATCCATGGGGCGGGAGGGGCGGCTTCAGGCTGGTCATGAGGCTGCTGCTGACATGACATCATCCTGGAACAGGGCAACAAAGAGCGTCTTCCTCCCATAGTCCTCCCCTTCTGCTCAGGTCGGCCCAGTGTTTCCTGTGGCACAAAGACCACATACACACACACACACAGACACACGCGCGCGCGCGCACGCACGCGCACACACACACACACACACACACACACACGTGCATACAGTGTGCGTTTCTTTTTCTAAAGTTGGTTAACCTTTGATTCTGACACTCACCCCAAACTTAAGAGCCAAGCCAACCACATAGATAGACCATATAATCATATGAAGCTACCGTGACGTCACCCATCGGTTTTTGGACTGCCATTTTGAACCCTAGCTAGAGGTTGGGCTTTTTCACCATCACCATCTTGGTTATTTGGAGCCAGACGTGAGGTGAAGGTCTATTTTATATCGTATCGTCTATTTGACTCTAAATGGGACCATCATTGACTAAATGAACATCACGTCGTGTTGAAGAAGACTTGAACCTGGCGATTGAGACCATAAACTCATTAGGAAAAGTGTTTACTGGGGCCATAAATCAAGTGAGTCATTTTCCCCACTCACTAATCAGGTTGAAGTTACTTCCGCATTGGCTTCACAAACGGAGCTACGAACTAGCCCCCCCTTGGAGCCAACCGTAAAATATGGCCTTTTCAAACGTGAGGATAACCACTATTCAGTAACTGGTTCTTACAAACTAAGATAAACCCACTTAAAAAAAAAAAAATCATATTTCAGGGTATACATACATCATATAAAATTGTATCAAACTAATGCCAGTTACATGAGGATAGGGTGTTTAAAACTTTATTTTCATCGCACACTTTTCTCAAAATATAATTGATTTTTGTTTATGTTGATGGTTGTCTTGTGATCACCATCTGGTACGTACGCACACACACACACACACACACACACACACACACACACACACAGATGACCTACTGTACTGCACAAGCCACACAAAGGCACAAAGTGGGAAAGTTGCGATGTATTTCCGAGCAACTCCCTCCGATCTTTGTTCTGTTGAGAGATAGAAATCTAGGATGCCCTGCTGATCTCTCTCGGGGGAAACGTTCATCGCTTGAGAGTCACGGCGCGCAGGGCCTTCAGAAACAGGAAGAGGATGTTTTGAGTACCTATTCCAGCTGACTTATTTGCTTGATTATTTGTGCGTTGAATTATTTACCTCTGCAGTTTTGCATGCGCAGGAAAAAAGAGCAGTTCTTCCATAGGAGCTGCATGCAGCCTTACCTGCAGGCCACATGCAAATACTTTCCAAGGAATACACAGGCAGACATTGTGAGAGAGAAGGAAGAGCCAGGCCTCACAGGACAATAGCATTTGCATCCTAGACTGCAGCCGCCCGTGCTGATTTGCTTCACCTTGTCGGCATTAAGCTTGCCAGTGTCCATGAGTCAACAGCCAGGGACGCCTTTTAACACCTCAGGCAAAGCAGGTGACGTGCCGACGGACCATAGTGAGGTCATCAGGTGTATGTGAAGTGAACCAGGACGAAAGGTTAGGCCGGTACGGGACGGGATGAGCACGAGCAGTGGCAGAAATCAAACAAATATTTAAATTTTTATTCATGGTGGAGGTGCGTATACAGAATAACTCATTCTCACGGTTCTTTTCTGCCAGCACAGGATGTGGTTTAGATAGTTGTGTGTGTGTGTGTGTGTGTGTGTGTGTGTGTGTGTGTGTGTGTGTGTGTGTGTGTGTGTGTGTGTGTGTGTGTGTGTGTGTGTGTATATCTGTGTGTATGAGTGTGTGAGTTATGAACCGGTAAACGGCTGTACTGTAAATTATTTTTCTCCCATTTTCTCCCCAATTGTACTTGGCCAATTCCCCCTGCTGTCCCGGTCGTTGCTCCACCCCCTCTACCGATCTGGGGAGAGTTGTAGCCTATACTAGCACATGCTTTCCTCCGATACATGTGCAGCTGCCTCTTTTCACCTGACAGCGAGCCGTTTCACCGGCAGGATGTAGCACGGGGGAGGATCACGCTCTTCCCCCCAGTTCCCCTCCCCCAGAACAGCCCTCCCCCCCGACCGACCAGAGGAGGCGCTAGTGCAGTGACCAGGACACATACCCTTAATCCGGCTTCCCACCCGCATGGCCAGTTGTGCCTGTATGGAGGACGCCCACCCAAGCCAGAGGTAACACAGGCGCTTGAACCTGTGGCGCTCGTGTTTGGTAGGCAGGGAATCTACCGCTGCACTACCCAGACGCTCCCGAATCCTGCAAATTGTCGACAACTTATAAATATAACCTCCTCACAGTGAAGTAGGGTTCGTTTTTGAATGTGAGGCTGGACGGGCCTGCAGGTGTGCCTGAGTCAGTTGAACTAAGCATGAAGACGTTACTAGAGAGAGGTCACAGTGGAACCCTAGACCTAGACACACACACACACACACACACACACACAGATGATTGGGATGCCGGTAACCCCCTGGTGTCGCGCCAGGCAGATGTCGTTTCCTCTCTGACCTTTTTTTGCTTCACTCGACATGCCTTGATGATGTCAGAGCTGCTGCGCAGACATGCCTTGATGATGTCAGAGCTGCTAAGCAGACATGCCTTGATGATGTCAGAGCTGCTGCGCAGACATGCCTTGGTGATGTCAGAGCTGCTAAGCAGACATGCCTTGGTGATGTCAGAGCTGCTAAGCAGACATGCCTTGGTGATGTCAGAGCTGCTAAGCAGACATGCCTTGGTGATGTCAGAGCTGCTGAGCAGACATCCCTTGATGTCAGAGCTGCTAAGCAGACATGCCTTGATGTCAGAGCTGCTACGCAGACATGCCTTGATGTCAGAGCTGCTGAGCAGACATGCCTTGATGTCAGAGCTGCTAAGCAGACATGCCTTGACGATGTCAGAGCTGCTACGCAGACATGCCTTGATGATGTCAGAGCTGCTAAGCAGACATGCCTTGATGATGTCAGAACTGCTACGCAGACATGCCTTGATGATGTCAGAGCTGCTAATCAGACATGCCTTGATGATGTCAGAGCTGCTAAGCAGACATGCCTTGATGATGTCAGAGCTGCTAAGCAGACATGCCTTGGTGATGTCAGAGCTGCTGAGCAGACATGCCTTGATGATGTCAGAGCTGCTAAGCAGACATGCCTTGATGATGTCAGAACTGCTACGCAGACATGCCTTGGTGATGTCAGAGCTGCTGAGCAGACATGCCTTGATGATGTCAGAGCTGCTGAGCAGACATGCCTTGATGATGTCAGAGCTGCTAAGCAGACATGCCTTGATGATGTCAGAGCTGCTAAGCAGACATGCCTTGATGATGTCAGAGCTGCTAAACAGACATGCCTTGATGATGTCAGAGCTGCTAAGCAGAAACATAAATAAAGGGCGGCGACCACACTGCGCGCATGGAACAAATTAGACTGACAAGTTCCTCTGTGCAACGCGCTCGCGCTGCACAGCATATTTCTGCTGGTGTGTAAGTGAGAGGGAAAGTGATCGACTGCGAGAAGGGAGAGGCGGAGCTGTTTGACGGAGAAGAAAATAAACGAGAGAGCGAGGACGAGAGGGTTTATGTAAGACATTTACGACTATTATTCATACTTCTGATGGCCCAGTTTTGTTAAACACGGTCACCGACCTGCACACAAAACGCGCCAAAGGAGGTTTTATCCCAGGATTGGAATTCTCAGCGTTTCCGTTAGTTTCACATTTACCATACTTTTTGCATATTTCCACCCAACGCTAATGTATGCTGTGACACACTGCAGTGCCCGAATCATAGCAGACAATGCGAGGTCTGGGTCACTTAGCAGATAGAGCCGACTGCCACCAACACAACACACATTCACCACCAACACAACACACATTCACCCTCATTGGAATTGAATGGGGTCGTTATTTTGCAAAAGGTCCAGACAACAGAGACGTCCAAAGACACTCCGACAGGACAGGAAATTACTTTGTTTCATCCAGATGGATGAGTCCGTTATGAGGCCATGAATAATGTATGCCTACATTTTGTGTGTGTGGGAGTGGGTGTGTGTGTGTGTGTGTGTGTGTGTGTGTGTGTGTGTGTGTGTGTGTGTGTGTGTGTGTGTGTGTGTGTGTGTGTGTGTGTGTGTGTGTGTGTGTGTGTGTGTGTGTGTGTGTGTGTGTGTGTGTGTGTGTGTGTGTGTGTGTGTGTGTGTGTGTGTGGGAGTGGGTGTGTGGGTGGGTGTGTCGGCATGTGGATGTTCAGGTCTTTACAGCCAGCAGGCCTCTGCCATAGCGTTGCTTCCTGGAATAAATCCCAATGCCGTTCGTTTGTTACAGCTGGACAGTTAACCATGCCGGCAGGCTTCTGGTGGAGATTGCCAAGCAGTTTGGATGATCTTCATCTCTATTGACTCCCTCCAACACCCCACACCCCTACCTTTATCTCACTCTCACACGCACGCACGCACACAGGCACGCACGCACACACCCGCGTGCGCGCACGCACGCACACACACACACACACACACACACACACACACACACTTTATTTTATTCACCATGATAGATATGGCACATGTTCCGAGGCAGGTCGTTAGGCGGGGCAGCCTAATTGAATGCAGTGTTTAATCACGGCGCAGAACACCCACCGCGTCTATAGGGACGTTCCGTTTATTGTGCCTGTGTAAAAGCTGTAAAAAAAACCTGCGACCTTAACCGACCGCAAAGTGGGAGATTGATTGGCTGGGAGCGGAAAAATGAGCTCAGCCATTGGCTGGCATGCAGCGGCGAAAGTGGCGATGATTCAGTGGTGACGATGACACAGAAAGTCCTCAGCACAGGGTCAGAGATGAAAAGAGGGAGGCAGGGTGGAGAGGACGCAAAGAAGTAGAGCAAGGTGACGGTGGCGAGGGAGAGTTACGTAAAGCAGAGAGGGTGAGACGAACAGAGAGATCATGGAAAATGTAAGAAAATAAAACAAGGAAACAGGACACAGAAAGAAAGAAGGAAACAGAAAGAAAGAAAGAAAGAAAGAAAGAAAGAGGAACTACAGTATTTGTGGTTGTGTGAACATTGTGTACAAGTTGAATGGCTGGGTGGAGGACACAATAATATGACATGGAGTTGACCCCACAGGAAATCTATGCCATTTGGTGGACGGCTGGACGCTTTTATCCAAAGCGCATTCATTTTTTTGCTTGGGTGGCCCCAGTGGGAACTGGCCTTCCCTGCTCTGCTCACTGGACTCCTGTGCTTTTTGGCACAAGTCATGTTTTCGTTAATAGAGATCAAAATAGGCTATTGGACCGCACAACAGAGTGCACTAACCCACAAAGGTTTTGTTCTGTGGAGCATAATTATAAATATTAGGCCGTTTTCAGAGTAATAGCTCATAAATAAGGAAGTTGGCCTGTTTATAGTGTTTGGTCTACAGTGATGTTGATGAGGAGCAGGTGCTGGCAGTTAATGATTCTCTTAGGGGAGATTTTGACCCCAGTTATTAATACAGTAAAGGTTGTGTTGGTACTAGCCTCTTGTTGCAAGGCCCCAGGTCTCTGCATGTCAGCTGTGTGTTGACGTTGCGTCTTCTGTCCGAAAACACTACTATTAAGCCTAAACACGTCTTGCATGAATATGTAATCAGGTTGGCCACGGACCAGGAAAATCCTTGAAAGATTATGGATTTGAGAAAACAAAACAATGCCTTAAATGTTGCTGAAAACAATTGGATGGATATTAGGGGTGTCACAATATATCGTCCCACGAAATTTCGCGATAGTAAAACGTCACGATATGTATCGTTGAGATGAAATCTCATGTCGCAAAAAAAAAAATTTTTTTTTTTTTTTTTTTTTTTTCAAAAAATAGACTAAGAAACGTCTTTGTTTGTTGAAGTTCAATGTGTGGAAAGTAGTTCAGTTGAACAAGTCTCTGAAGAGACACATGAGAAGTTATACAGGAGAGAAACCATTCAATTAAGTTTCTGGCAAAACTGTTTACTTGACAGGAAAAACTGAAGATGCATAAAAAATAGATTAAGAAAAGTCTTGTTGTTTGAGTTTGAAGAAAAACTGAAGATGCATAATGAGAATTTATACTGCTGAGAAACCTTTTAGTTCAAAGTAAATCTAAGTGATGGTGTAACTCATTCTATTTCAAGATAAGCCTTATCTCCAATCTCATGTTTTTTCTAGTTGTTATTGTAATAACAATTTCCCACAACAGCATGTTTTGTATTTGTGCATTTCAAATAAAATACTACTTTTCCAGTCATATATTGTCATTATTCAAGTTTAAAAAAATATTGTTAAAATCGTATCGTATCGTATCGTTATCGTGAACCCAGTATCGTGATACGTATCGTATCGTGAACTGAGTGTATCGTGACACCCCTAATGGATATACTATAGTATAGATGCAGTCCGTCTGTGTGGGAACGCCCACAAAACGTTACTTCCGGTATCGTGTCAGTAGGACGAATGGTAGAACGGTGGGGGGGGGAACCCCATATATCTCAATGAGCCCAAAGGAAGGTGTTGTGGCTCTACACTACAGGATTGGGGATTCAAGAGCAGGTACATAGATGCCTGTTCAGAATGTAAGTTTGCTGCGGGGGTTGAATCCCCGATCCTGTCTGCCTGGGCTGGGCTAGCAGCTAAATGCTAACTATGCTGAATGGGGAGAGCGGGAGGATTTCCCCCATGCTGACCCATTGACCACGCGTCTATGACGAGACACCGCCTGAATGTATCGTATTCAAATTTGACAAGATTTGACAAGATGCCAATAAGCCTTCTGGACCTCTCCTCACAGTAAACAAATTAATTAATTAATTCAGTAAATTAAGCCTTTTTATTTCTAATTTTGTCTCTGTTTCTCAATCTCATGTCTCACCCAAAAACACCAAAAACATGCTCACAAACATATCGACTCCTTGGATTTCATCAAACAAGAGGAAACTGAGAGCGTTTGTCACTGAGAAAAAGATTATCTTAGATTGATTTTATTTTGATGTTTGTTATTGTATTCTGTTATGAGTTATGTCTGCTTTATGTTGACGATTTTCTTTTCAATTAATAATTGTTTTTGCTTGTGTTTGTTTTATGTATATGTGTGGTTTAGAATTATTTTCAACTAATCAGTTTATTGCATTATTTTTATTACTTTTTTCCACTAACATTGTAGAAGATTGTTTTCTGTCAAACTGAACTTTAGAAAGCTGTTTTTGGCAAGTTTATTTTCTGTGTAATGTTTCTGGTTATTGTTGTATTACCGTATTTGATTTAATTATGTATTTTAATTTAAAAAAAATTGTTTCTTGAATTTTATATTGTAATTTCAGACCCCAGGAAGAATAATCGCTGCTTGAGGCAGTGGTTAATGGGGATCTTAAATAAATAAATAAATAAAAAGGCCATGACAGTCACGGAAAAATCCTCGAGTTTAATGTTTTATTGAAACCTATGGTCAGGAACCCTGTGTAATCTAATGTAATCTAATGTGAAAGGGGCTGTCCTAGGTTAATAGAGGAATCTGCCATGTATGTTTGTGTGTAGTGTAGGTTAATACATTAATGTGTGTGTGTGTGTGTGTGTGTGTGTGTGTGTGTGTGTGTGTGTGTGTGTGTGTGTGTGTGTGTGTGTGTGTGTGTGTTTGCATTAATGTGTGTGTGTGTGTCGGTTAATACGTTAATCCATACAACAAAGGGCAGAGGGACGCGCGTCAGTAATTTGATGGGAAAAGCTGCGAAAGCGAACGGCTCAAACATGATGCAGCGACTCCCGCATTCCTGGGTTATGACTTAAAGATGTCGGCTTGTCATTGCTTCTCTTTCTCTCACGCTCTCCAAGTTGCCGCTCGCGCTGTGTGCCAGCCCTCGCAGCTAGTTTCCACTGTGGGGAGAGGGGCCTGAAGGAAAGCCCTGTCAGGGCACTGGCTCGGGGGTTCGGCATTTTCTGAGAAAAAAGGAAAGCGGGAGGAATGTGACGTAGGGAAGGGGCAAATCGGAATGCTCGCTGACGCAGCAGAGTGAGGTCAGCGCTCTGATGTGGACCGAGGTTGCGTTAGATCACATCCGCTGGACTGACTCTGACATAGGTCGAGGGGAAAAGGGGGGAGGTGATGTTAGCGGGAATGGGAAGGTGGTGGGACGCGCTAACGGTCTGTGATGATTGGATGATTTATTAGATGAGTGAGTGGACATTAAAACCAGATTTGGACTGTCGTGTGTAAAAGTGGGTGAGTCTGTGGGGGAAGTGGATCAGTAGACTATGAGAAAAACTTTTGTCATGAATTCCAAATGTTAGCGCTGCCAGAGTCCCATGTACCCAATGTCTTTGGACTTGAGATATGGGGAGGTTAGAACTGCTTTTTGTCCCGGGCCGAGCGGGGTAATCCTGGTGCTGGAAGCCGATGTGTGGGATTATTCAGAGTGACGGAATCCAGTCTGGCAGAGTCCCGGGTTCTGATGGGAACTGAGCTGGTCAGAATGAGCTTACGTGTCTGTAGAGTTCTCAGTTTCCCTCAGTTCTCAGAGCCCGACGGGTCCCCGACCCTCGGGCTGAAAATGTATGCTAACGGGCCGGGTCGGGCTCGGGCTGAGCAAAAAAATAAAGGATTTCTGTAATGCATTTACAGTAGGCCAGATTGATACTCTCTCTTCATTCTCTCGCACTCTCTTCCATACTTATACACACACACATGCATGCACACACACACACACACACAGCTTAGAGGTCTCAGTTTCAGCCTGAGGCCGACAGAACCCGACTCAGCCTGACGGGCTCTGGTCAGGTTCAGGCTGACAATTTATGCTATTTGGTCGGGTCAGGTTGGGCTCGGGCTTCAACTTACTAGGGTCGGGTCGGGCTTGAATTTTCAGGCCCGTTGAGATTAACTCTACATGTCAGTCATGCTGTTCCACCTTAAGAATAGCCACAGTCTATTTTGTGAGGAAGAAAATCAGGAGAAAGAGACTGAGATTATGATTGAATTCAAAGGAGAGGCCACACTCACCCTTCTGTCTCCCTTTCTCTCTCTCATCTCTCTCTTTGCTCTTCACTGATGAAAAACAACGTTAACAAATCTTTTCATGTCACATTTCCGCCCCTCACAGGTGGAGGAGGAAAGCGGAAGGGGAGGAGTAAAAAATGGAGGGAGATCCTGCGTTTCCCCCATATAAGCCAGTGCACTGAGCTGTGCAACAGCATCGGTACGTGTGTGTGTGTGTGTGTGTGTGTGTTGGGGGGGGGGGGGGGGGGGGGGCAGTGTTGACTGTTAGAACATTAAAGGATAAGTTTATGCAAAATCATCATTATCTACTCACTCCCACGCCGATGGAAGAACGGGTGTAGTCAGTGAATGTGTTGATCTGCACCAAATAAAGACCTTCTAAGATCTTGCTCCATTGCCCTCCTATTTGATGCTGGATGGTGGTGAGGGGGGCAACATGCCTCCATACTGCTCCCCTGGAAGTAATCACAGTCAATGCAAGTCTCCACATGCCCTGAGATGCCAATTTGACATCATTCACACCCTGTCACACCCCCCCCCCACACACACACACACACACACACACACACACCTTCCACCTTCTCGATTGAAGCTAAAACAGGGTGTAAATGTACTCTTTTCAAGTCAACTTGAAAAGATGAGCAGTATGGAAGCATTTTATGTTTTATTTTTCTGTTGTTTTTCATGTTTGAACATTGGTCACCATCCACTTCAATTATTTAGGAGAATTGTGAATTTGTGAAACTCCACAAATGTTTTTGTGGACTAAAAAAACTTGCCCAACAAGCATGAGTGTGAGTAGATAATGACTGAATTTTAATTTTTGGGGCAACTTGTCTTTTAAGACTTAGTTTTAAGGGTTAGGTAAAATTGGCTTTAGGTTAGGGTTACGTATTTAGTTGTGACAGTTAGGCTGGCTTTACACTGTTATAAACTTTCATGCAACTAGTTGCAGGTTGCAAATTGCATGAAACATAATTTTCATGCAACTTGACATTTAGACAAAGCAATTTAGAAATAATCAAGTCTCATGCAACATGGTAGTTTGTTTAACTAAAACAAGCGAGCTAGATTGGTAGGGCCTGTCTGATTCTCAAGTGAACGAGCTTTATAGGTGGCATTTCTAGGTAAGAAGTTGTAATTAGGCGGTCTGAAACCAGTTTGATAAATAAGTTAACTGAATTTGCAACCTTTCTAGGTACCTGGTTATGGATAGTTTTCGAGGAACCATACCATGCACACTTTGGTGGGTTAGGGTATCCCATGATACCTTGCGACCCTTACAACCGACGAAGAAGAACAAAGCAAGCCCAAGCGAGCCCCTAATGGCGACGCCCACAAAGCCGACCGCATCAGAAAAAAGTGAAACAATGTTGGCTAAATAACAAACATATTTCACTTTCTTTTAGTTTTTATTCTAGGATAGTCAATAACGTCAGACTTTACTTAAATTTAGTGCAGTCAGATGTTTGTACAGTGTCAGGAAAGTCACTTTTGAACAATAATAGGAAGCATCTTACCAGACGGTGTTCTGGACAGCAGCCACTAGTTAGGTTGCTAATATAACTAACATTAGAGAACTCGCTCCGCCCGCCCCAAAGCAGGACTACACAGCCAGGATGATAGCGCCATTGCAAACCTTCAAGTGTAAGTGGAGTTCGTTTTAACTGTGCTTTATTAAATGATAAGCTGTCATTACTTCCCATTTGTAGCGTTTGTAACATTTTCGTTCGCTGGGTTTTACGCTTTTAATTTGAAGGCGGAAAGGGGAAATGGTCTATTTGTAAATTGAATTGACACTGGTCTGTCAATTCTATCAGTTCATATGTACCATTTCCCTTTTTCGCCTTCAAATTAAAAGTGTTCACGGTAGCCTGTGAAGCCTCGACCTTTCTGGATTATAAAAGTAGTATACCATTAGAGAAAACAGCCCCCAGCCATGCCGTTTTATACAAATTTATTGCCAAATGCTTTGGGATTCAACTTGATCAATCTTGGTCAGAAAAAATCTTGTATATTCAATGGAAACAGCACCAGTGCGACCTGTCGCGTGCAATGCTACCTTCAAGCGTCTGAAACAAATTATTTTTCATCCACCTATATTAAAATTAGTTACCTAATTAATCAAGTATCTAGTTAAGTAGCTAGGTGATAGGAGCTCACTTGAGTTACAGACAGACCCGTAATGTTTCATCTGTCATTTTCCTTTTCTCGCTCTGCTGTAGTAGATTGTACTGTATCAAGTGGGGAGTGTGATTGTAACTTGCATCTTTGTATCTTATTTTGTGTTGTTTTCTAGCTGGATAATATCAATTTGGATGTGTTGTATCGCTGGGGTTTCTGCCACTGACTGCCTACTTTCTTTCATTATGGCTGTACTGGAGAATAGGAAGAGAGCCATCAGTGCATTATAGCCTACTTATCAGTGTTTTGATTGGCTGCTGTTGCATGAAACTAGTTTCACAAAGTTGAGAGTTTTGCAACTGTTGCAGCTGAGTTTCAGAACAGGTTTCAAGTGCAGAGGACCATGCAACTCATTTGCAACTTAGTTTCAACCAACTAAAGTTGCATGAAAGTTTCACCGTGTAAAGCCAGCCTTGAGGGGGCTAGGGGCTAGGGAATGCTGTGTGTGTGTGTGTGTGTGTGTGTGTGTGTGTGTGTGTGTGTGTGTGTGTGTGTGTGTGTGTGTGTGTGTGTGTGTGTGTGTGTGTGTGTGTGTGTGTGTGTGTGTGTGTGTGTGTGTGTGTGTGTGTGTGTGTGTGTGTGTGTGTGTGCATGCGCACGCACGTGTGTGTGTGTGTGTGTGTGTGTGTGCGACGTGCGTGCGCGGGTCCACGACATGGTTAGAAGTGTCAAAGTGTGTGTGTGTGTTCTTTCTGCAGAGAGGGACTATGTCAGCCTGTGTGAGAAGCAGCCGATTGGACGGCTTCTCTTCCGTCTCTACTGTGAGACCAGGCCTCAACTGCTGCGATGCATCCATCTACTGGACGCAATGGTACACACACACACACACACACACACACACACACACACACGCACACACACACACACGCCCACATGCGCCGCTCATTGGGCTTATGTCTGGAAAGTTGCAGTTTGGAATCCCGGAATATCCCTGGGAAAATGCGAGGAAAGTGAATGAGTAATTCTCTCCCTCTCTTAATAATTACCATCAAAGTACCTCTGAGCAAGGCACTTTCAGCAAAAAGCAGGTATGAACATGTGAAACTGTGACTTGTTAGGCAGAGTCGTGCTGACCAAGCACACGCATGCTCATTCTATTTCCTGGATAGACTAAGGTCTAAAACACACACACACACGCTCACACACACACACACACACACACGCTCACAGCCTCACACACACACACACACACACACACACACACGCTCACACACACACACACACACACACACACACACACACACACACACACACACACACACACACACTTGTTAATGCACTCACTTTGATTACAGCATAGGCTGAAAAATACACCGGTGCTGGGTCATGGGCATTGAGGAGACAATTAAAGTGAGTAGTGATTATTCCAGCAGATAACAACCCCCCCTGGATCCTTTCTCCACGTCTAGACGGAATAGCTCCCACATGACACATCTAAGTCTTTAGAGTAATGCCCAGAATATCTTTGCGGGCATGTGACAGCACCAGAAAGGATAGCATTGTTTCCCACACCGCCGCCCCCTCCCCTCCCAGTGACAGCCCCCTCCACCCCCCACACACCCCCTCTGTGTAAAAATGACCCACACACTCCGTGACACACCCCCCTCTGTCCGCCCCCCCCCCCCCCCCCCCCCGCCCTAAAAATGACCCACACACTCTATGAGGGGAAACTACTTCAATGGTGCGAGAGCCGGTCCTGCACTGCGTGTGATGACCTCTGTACTTAAGTGTTGAGTGTTACCACTATAAATAACAAAGGGCTGTGTATGTGCACTACCAGTCAAAAGTTTGCATTTTACTTGATTATTATTTTTTTGATTTTCACATTTTTGAATAATAGTAAAGACATCAAAACTATGAAATAACACAAATGGAATTATGCAAAAAAAGTGTTAAACAAATCAAAACTTAGCTTTGATGGAAAGCCAATGGTTTTGAAAATAAATTCATACATAGGCGTCAATTCACTATTTATATTTGTCTACACACTATTTTATTTATCTAAGTAACAAATACATGTACATGCACATTCAGTCGGGTGTGTCCAAACTTTTGACTGGTGGTGTACTTGTGAAGCACGTGGTGGCTTTGCAGTGATGCCGTTTACTGTAAAAACTCTCTCAGTTTACTGTAAAAACTCTCTCAGTTTACATCACTTTCTCACTTCTGCAAAGACACAAAGGTTAACGGGATGCAAAGAGCTCCGTTAGAAGATCAGCTGACGGATTAAGTGAATTGAGGAAGTCCGTGAAGTGATGTGATGCATGTGAAAGTCTGTCTTTAGGTTTTGTCACAGCGAGGACGAGTGTGCAAGCCACGGAGCACAGCGTTTCAGGGGAAGAGAGAGTGTATGGTTTGGTGTGTGTAACAGAAGAAGGAATGTGTTGGGGGTCCCTGTGGTTCCTCTTACGTCATGGGAAGGTGTGTGTGTGTGTGTGTGTGTGTGTGTGTGTGCGTGTGTGTGTGTGTGTGTGTGTGTGTGTGTGTGTGTGTGTGCGTGTGTGTGTGTGCGCACGCGTGCATGTATGTGTGCGTGTGCGTGCATGTGATTTCTCTGTGAGCCTCGGACAACAAAGCCACAGTTAATCAACCCTTGGCAGCAATCTCTCTCTCTCTCTCTCTCTCTCTCTCCCTCTCTCTCACACACACACACACACACACACTCTCTCTCTCTGTCTCACTCTTTCACTCCTTGCCTCTCACTCCTATATACTCCTATATATCCATACCACTGAGCACACAGCACTGGACTCTGGACAATTCAACCAAGCTGTTTGTTTGGCTTTTGGCCTTGCTCTTTATGCTGCTGAGTGTCAGTGACGCCGGGGCATTTTAGAGCCTGTTTTTGCCTAAGCTATGGGCTTATGTGTGTGTGTGTGTGTGTGTGTGTGTGTGTGTGTGTGTGTGTGTGTGTGTGTGTGTGTGTGTGTGTGTGTGTGTGTGTGTGTGTGTGTGTGTGTGTGTGTGTGTGTGTGTGTGTGTGTGTGGTGTGTGTGTGTGTGTGTGTGTGTAAATGTGTGGGTGTGTGTGTGTGTGTGTGTGTGTGTGTGTGTGTGTGTGTGTGTGTGTGTGTGTGTGTGTGTGTGTGTGTGTGTGTGTGTGTGTGCGCGCGCGCTCGTGTGCATGTCTGTGTGCGTGTGTGTGTGTGTGCGTGTGTGTGTGTGTGTGTGTGTGTTTCTAGTGGAAAGCTGGTGACGCTGGTGTGACACACTGTGACACTCCAGGACCTCGCGGAATCCTGCCGTGTTTACTGCGCGGTTGCCAGGCAACACAGGCCCATGTTGGAAAAGAGCCATTGATAGAAAGAGTTGGGCCAGCTTGCCGCTCGGGCGCCATGTTGCTTCCCATTTTCGAGAAGTTAAAAAGTGCCGGCTTCAGATACGTCAGAGTGCTTTTCATGTCATGGCCTTGCTGAGATGTCCAATATGTCCAAACCTCTTCCTCTCAATGGCTATGGTCAAATGTGTGTGTGTGTGTGTGTGGGGGGGGGGGTTGGTGATAAAGTCCTTATTCGTGGGGGCTTTCGGGTCTCGTTTATGAAGCGGATGTCAGTTGGGAAGAAGCTGTCCTTGTGATGAGAGGTTCTGGTCCTGCCACTCCTGTGGCAGTGCCACAAAGAGTTTATGACTGGGTGTGAGGGTTCGGCCATGATTTTCCGCGACCCCGCTTCACCGTCCTGGCGGTGTGCAGGTCCTGAAGGGATGGCAGGCTGCATCCGATCACTTTTTCAGCACAGCGGATGGTACGCTGCAGTCTAAAGATGCAATTAGATGCAAGTAGAAGTGGAGAGAGGGCAATCCACTCAGCCTTGGTATTTTTGATGTCTTCAGACAGTTGGATAGCAGAGAGCTGGACAGAGGAGAGAGAGTTCAGGTGGGCTAGCCAGTAAGCATATCCATGTGGCTCAGAGGCGACAGAGCAAACCACTTCACCATCTGGGCACATGAAATTAAACGAATTCAACTCTTTCCCTGGAGCTCAAAATACGTATATCAATGTCCTGTGCAGGTGTTACAAAATACAATATATCCAATATTACAAAATGCAATATATTTTGTTTGTTTAGGAAGACTATGAGGTGACACCTGATGAAAAAAGAAAAAGCAGAGGCGACCAGATCATCAAGAGGTTTCTCTCAAAACAAGTATGTTTCTTTATTACCGTAGTCTCATTGTATTTTTTATGGGTGAATTCAATAACTCTTAACAATCACTGGTGTTAACCTGTGCATTAACCAATGGAAATGCATTGTAAGCACATAATACCTCTGTGTTACTACAGACTGAAAGCCTGCCTTAGTGCACTTCTAAAGGTGTAACAACACATTATAAGCACAGAGCATGCCAAAATAATCCTGTAATGTTTGCACAAAGTGTACGAATGTAAAGTCCTGCTGCAGTGAATTCCTTGCAATATGAATAAGTTATGTTATGTATGTATTTAAAAGTGATGTACTTGTCTGTGCGTCACTGTGTGTGTCGGTGCAGTCGTCTCAGTGTGTAGACATAGCAGACATAGAGGTCTATGCAGACCAGTGCAGAGAGAACCTTGAGCTCAGCCCTTGTAAGGAGATCTTCAGCGACTGTGGCAAGTGAGTCAACTGTCTGTCTGTCTGTCTGTCTGTCTGTCTGTCTCTCTGTCTGTCTGTCTATGTCTGTCTGTCTGTCTATGTCTGTCTGTCGCTCTGTCTGTCTGTCTGTCGCTCTGTCTGTCTGTGTCTCTCTCTCTCTGTCTGTCTGTCTCTCTGTCTGTCTCATTCTTTCTCATGATACCTGTTGGATTCAGTGAGCCTGTTGCTGTTTATCTCACATGATGTAATGTCTTCTGCTGTGTTCTGTGTGGCACCAGGGCCCTCCATGACTACCTGAGTGGAGCCCCATTCTCTGACTACCAGAACAGCATGTACTTTGACCGCTTCCTGCAGTGGAAGATGCTGGAGAGGTCGGTTGGACCATGTTTCATATCCTCCACCCATGTAGATTCAACTTAGTCCCAGTTTAATACATTATTTTCAGTAGAGATGTGCATTTCTTAATCCAGGCAAGCAGACCCTTGATGGGTCTGGTCATGAAAATGAATAGGTGTGTAAAAGAATTGCCTTTAAC
Organism: Poromitra crassiceps; assembly: GCF_964638095.1. Classification (NCBI taxonomy): domain Eukaryota; kingdom Metazoa; phylum Chordata; class Actinopteri; order Beryciformes; family Melamphaidae; genus Poromitra; species Poromitra crassiceps. The sequence continues at coordinate 23,958,042 of NC_139631.1, read as the reverse complement.
TACATTCAAAAGTAATATTGACTGTTTTTACTTTTGAGGGTTTCCTCTATTATGCATTTGTTTTTTGTTTAAGTGGGTTTTGATACATTTTCAAACTGCAGTGGGATTTTATTTATTTATTCAGTAACATATTAAAATATGTAATTAGAAGTGCGCTTGGGGAGTGCAGACCTCCTCCAAGGTAGCCACTCCCCCTACCTACCTACCCAACTCTCTCTGACCTTTGGCCGCTTTTCCCTAGCCCCACCCCTTTACTGACCACGCCCCTCACACCACCTACATACACCTAGCCACTCCCCCTACCCACCCCTCGAATCCCGACTCAATACGACCTTCCCAGAACCGTATAATAGAAGAGTTGTGACATCTCCATTCACTCCAATGCACCATGTAAGGTTCTGGATTAAGCAGCGCTGTCGAGTTGCAAATGGACCATTTGTGATGTACTTTGAAAGGGTCAGACGTTTAAAGAATCCAATTGTATATTATCAGTTTTATTTTATGCATTCAAATGTAGCGCGAGCCTCCTTCCTGTCTATTCGTTGGCTACATGAGTCACACATTTTGGACCTCCGCTGGCGCCACTCTCTTACTATATTGCTCTGGACCTTCCTATCCCTAGTAACAGCTCCTTTTCCCTAGCCCCGCCCCCTTCCTTGCCCCGCCCCGGATCGGATCTGCGCCAAAATTGAATGGGTTCTTTCCCCATGATACACCCTTCCACCAAGTTTCATGAAAATCATCCCAGTAGTTTTTCCGTAATCCTGCTAACAAACAAATAAACAAGCAAACAAACAGACGGCACCGAAAACATAACCTCCTTGGCAGAGGTAATAACTTAATTATAAGTTATTTCTACTCATATTATTTCACCTATTTTAAAAACAGAACGATTCACAAATATGATCCAAAAATCCCATTCACAAAAATGGATCTGAATAGTCAGAGTCCAAAAGCACTGAAATGATCACAATACTTGAGACGACTACTGTAATAATAATAACTCCACAAAGCAAAACATTGTAAATAGAGCATATAGTCTAGGCAGTATTCATGTATACAGCTGGCTTTCAGAACAGCCTTGATTGCCTGAAAGCGTTTGTTTCCATGTCTGGAAAGTGTAATTGTCTACTAGAGGCCCAACCCTCTGCACAGGAAACTGACTCATGATGCTATTGACTTCTTCACTTAATCTCTTTTCCCCAATCAATACTAATATGAGTCTATTAATGGATTTTTGCTGTGTCTGTGTTCTGTCAGGCAACCCATCACTAAAGACACATTCAGACAGTACCGAGTGCTGGGGAAGGGCGGGTTCGGAGAGGTAAGAGATGCACTTTTTGATTGATTGTTGCTGATGATGATGCGTGCATGCATCGTTGCATCGCTGATATGTTGTGTTTTCACCTGTTCCCCTCTCAGGTGTGTGCCTGCCAGGTTAGAGCCACCGGGAAGATGTACGCCTGCAAGAAGCTGGAGAAGAAGAGGATCAAGAAGAGGAAAGGAGAGTCGATGGCACTCAACGAGAAACAGATTTTAGAGAAAGTCAACAGCAGATTTGTTGTGAGTGAGCATAAAAGGATGTCCACTCTTCTGTCCTATTTGTCAAAACCTCCACAACACTAAGGTCTAAGCACTGAACACCACTTCTCTTCTGCTGTCTCTCCCTGTAGGTGAGCTTAGCGTACGCGTACGAGACCAAAGACGCTCTGTGTCTGGTGCTGACCATCATGAACGGTGGAGACCTGAAGTTTCACATCTACAACATGGGCACGCCGGGCTTCGACAAAGACAGGGTCCAGTTTTATGCTGCTCAAATCTGCTGCGGCCTTGCGGATCTGCACAGAGAATGCATCGTCTACAGGTAGCACAGCTAGACGGGTGGATTGCGTTGTGATAACAGTCAGTTCCATTCAAAGCAAGATCTTTCCAATATGGCCGCAATTTCCACCCGGGAAATACTATTTTGGGGGCAACTTTGTGTAGAATTGACATCAATCATTGTGTTTTGCATTTTAGTGCTTGTTTAGATCAATGCAGATAATCTCTTATATTGATGCAGTGTTGCTGTTTTTTGACTCATGCTGTGTTATCTTTAGGGATTTGAAACCAGAGAACATCCTATTAGATGACAACGGTGAGTCCTAAAAGCTGTTTCATTATGTCAATGTCTTGCTTGGCTTGGATTCCTGATGATTGCATTGTACAGCAGCATTCCTGCTCTGCTGCCGATAGACATTAAACTAATACTACATACTGCAACTTTATTCTAGATACATGTATAAAGTAAAAAGAAAAACGTGCACAAAAACGTGGTTTTGAGATCAGATAAACATGTCAAATACAGTGCTGTTCTCCACTGACTTCTGCCAACTGCTGCAGGACACATACGTATTTCTGACCTGGGACTGGCCATCAAAGTGCCTGAAGGAGAGCCCATCAGAGGCAGGGTGGGGACAGTTGGCTACATGGGTAAGAAAGAACACAACAGACATTAGTATTTTGCATGTGTACATTTAGCAGGATTGAGCAATCCTTGACCTCCCCGTCCTCTCCAGCTCCAGAAGTGATCAACAACGAGAAGTATGGGATGAGTCCCGACTGGTGGGGGCTGGGCTGCCTCGTTTACGAGATGACCGCCGGGCGATCGCCCTTCCGTGCGCGCAAAGAACGAGTGAAACGGGAGGAGGTGGAGAAGAGGGTGCAGGAGGAAGAGGAGGAGTACAGCGACAAGTTTACAGAGGACACTAAGGCCTTCTGTAGGATGGTAAGGACTGACTCATGGATGGATGCTTGTATGGATAGATCAGCGGTTCCCAACCTTTTTCCAACTCATGGCCCACTTGAAAATCTCAAAAATGTTTGTGGCCCACATCCGACCGTAAACAGTACAGACGCCAAAAAATTCGTTCTCAGAACACTTTTTATTTCAGGGATAAAAGGAGCTGTCCATCAGCACCACACAGAAACCAGACACTAAAAGTGGGGGTCTGTCTGTAACAGGCTAATTAACAAATAATCATCATGTATACCTTTACGGCCCACAGGTTGGGAATGGCTGGGATAGATGAATGAATAAGTGAATGCTTCGTCCCCTTGTCTCTCCTTACCCCTCCAGCTGTTGACCAAAGACCCTAAGCAGAGGCTGGGGTGCCAGGCAGAGGGAGCAGCGGGTGTGAAGGCCAACTCCTTCTTCAAAAACATCAACTTCAAGAGGTTGGAGGCTGGCATACTGGAGCCTTCCTTTGTGCCTGATGTGAGTACAGTACTTGATAAGACACATTGCATGCTGCAATCAACTTTAGTCCCAAAGTGGCCATTTTGAATTTACATCACTAGGCATCTCGCGTGCTATGCGCGCTCGATTCCTAGGCTCGCCCTCTGTGCGGCCTCGCCCGCCCTGCAGCTCGCATACGCATACGCTGCGCGACCTCGCCCACAGCTCAGCTGCTGCGTGGCCTCGCCTGCTCTATTGGCGCACGCGCACAGGTGTGCGTGTTGCTCACAAAATGTCATTGCCCTTAAGTTTACATGCACGTGGGTGTGTGCGTGTGCCCCTTAAGTTTACATCAGTTCATATGACATCATCAGTGATGTCATAAGATGATTTTGCTCTTATGACATCACTGATGACATCAGTCTTATGACCAGTGTTGGGACAGTAAGTTACAGTAACTACGTTACTTTTCCGGTAACGAGTGCTGTAACTAATTACTTTGTCAAAATCAGTAACGCAGTTACAGTTATTGCGATTTAAACAGGCTCGTTACTCGTTACTTCACTTTTTTTTAAGTCGAACTGCACCGACATTTGCGCGTGAGCCCCTTAATCACTGTGAGTATTTCCAGGTAAAACGATTCTGTGCGGGACCTACAGCAGCGAGGGTAGAGAGGAAAATGCCTGGAGTCTGACGGCGGTCTGATGAGGAAGTAATCGTGCGGCACTTCTATACTTTCTAATGTTACTGGACCAAATTCTGATAGTGAAACGGGTCATTTTGCGCGAGCTGTGTTGTTTACGGTAGCGGTGTTCACTTCACACCGCTCGGGCAGCTCGGCGAGTCAGCAGCATGGAGCCCTCTCCTCCTCGCTCCTTGCTTCTCTCCCAGGCTGTCAGTCACCAGTGCCCTGCACCAGGCAAGCACTCGTCTCTCACTCACAGATTCCCCTCGCGTTGGAGGGTGTTCACGGTGTGTTTCGCGTTGTTTGGTCATGAAATGGAAAAAAAAATGCCTGCAAGTCTGCTGCCTTTTGGAGATGAACTGCTATTAAAGGCAGCCGTGACGAGCGGCTGCTTTGGGGCTCTGCTCTGTCCCTATCTGCAGCGCTGGGCTCTGCTGCTCACTGTCACTCCACTGTTACAAAGGGTAACCACAGTGTTCAGCCAGGATATTATAGACTACTACTGATACAGTTGTTAATTATACACTGCCAAAAGTGTACTGGCTACTTTTTGAAGGCTTGTTTTGAAGGCAACAATAAATATGCCTCAATGCCTAAATGTTGTGTTTTCTTGTTCCACTACTTTTTGTCGTAGTGATAATGGGTACAATGGTCAAATTTGGCAGTTGTCTTGTCCCACACTGTGCTACAGCAACCCCAAAATAATGTGTGCATTAATAAGAGAATTGAGAGTTAAAAAAAAGTAACTCAAAAGTTATTTTCCTAGTAACTAGTTACCTGGAAAGTAATGAGTAACTTAAAGTAACTAAGTTACTTTTCAGAGCAGTAACTGTAACTAAGTTACTAATTTAAAGTAACTTGCCCAACACTGCTTATGACATTATCAGTGATGTCACAATGCCTCCTATCATCAGTGGGACAAAAATTGAAACAAACAAACAAACAAACAGAGATTGCCCTAAGCGCCTTTTATATATATATATATATATATATATAGATAGATAGATAGATAGATAGATAGATAGATAGATAGATAGATAGATAGATAGATAGATAGATAGATAGATGGGGAAATGCACATCATACAAATAGTGAGAATTGGACAAACATTAATCGTTTGATTTCTCACTGAAAACCGTATTAGAAATTAACGGATCTCAAGAATCCAGAGGTAAAATATTTGGCCCACTACAACCTAGGTAGCTTTGTAAGTAGCTAACTACTGTAGCTACTAAGTTAGCTAACTTTCCTTTTTCCGTACATTTGCTTCTTTGATGTGGTTCGTCTCTGTGGTCTGCCCTTGTTTTCATTGACTATGCCAAATCTTCTAGGTAGTCTCTCACTCAAAATGTGACGTAAGTTCAAAATGGCCGTCGTGGGAACAAGTTCAATGATTGTTTTTGTTTTGTAGATCATTTGTTGCATTGTATTAGTTGTTAAGAGTATCAGTCCATGATCTTATTAAATGACTACATAATAAACCTCTCTCCTGTTGTTTTTCCTCTCCCCTCCTGTTGCTTCTGTGGTCATCCCTCTCTCAGCCGCGGGCCGTGTACTGTAAGGATGTTCTGGACATAGAGCAGTTCTCCACAGTAAAGGGAGTAAATTTGGACCAAACTGACAATGACTTCTACTCCAAGTTTTCAACAGGCAGCGTTTCCATCCCATGGCAGAATGAGGTAAGTGTGCGCTTAATTTGACATTTTAAATGCTCACTGCAGTTTGTGCAACTGCTGGAAGAAGTCACTTAATGATGCCAAAGTTGACCAAATCTCTCTTCTCTTCTCTTCTCTTCTCTTCTCTTCTCTTCTCTTCTCTTCTCTTCTCTTCTCTTCTCTTCTCTTCTCTTCTCTCCTCTCCTCTCCTCTCCTCTTCTCTTCTCTTCTCTCCTCTCTTCTCTCATCCCTTCTCTTCTATCTTCTCTTCTCTTTTCTCCTCTTCTCTCATCTCTCCTCTCCTCTCTTCTCTTCTCTTCTCTCTGTTCTATTCTATTGTATTTGATTATCTTCTCTTTAGTTAGGTTGCTTTTTATTGACCTTTCCTCTGCCTTTAACTGCATACAGCCCCACATTCTTGCACGCAGAAAGAGCAACTTTATGGATTTTAACACTGTAAGCTGGCTGATTAGCTTTTTAACTGACCGCTCACAGAGGGTGAGAGTAAATGGCTTTCTCTCTAACGTTCTTAAGTCTTTCAGCGGTTCACCACAAGGGTGTGTTCTCTGCCCGTACACTGTGTGTGATTGTGTGAGCCATCATGTGTTAAGGCCCATCTGAGATCTGAGATCTGAGATCTTTAAATTCGCAGATGACTCTGTTATAGTAGTCCGGTTGATATGTGAAAACAATCGTTCACTTTTTCATAAAAGCATAAAACTTGGTACACTTGTACAGTTTGTGGTTCTGAACATTTTCAGATATGGAACCTTCACAAAAACACCTCGTGACGTGGTTGCCATGGCGACCATTTTACTTTGATTTAGTCAGGGCACCTGGGTTACACCCCTACTCATGCAATAGACCCATTTCACGGGGGCCATTTTGTGCCGAAAAGTCAGGGTAAACACAGGTGCAAGCAACACACTAATGAGGGTTTCCACATTCCAATCATTGGAAGTTGGAAACCCTCATTAGTGTTTTGCTTGCACCTGTGTTTAACCTGCCTTTTCGGCACAAAATGGCCCCCGTGAAATGGGTCTATAAGTACCGATGGGATCTTTATTGACCACAGAGAGTCAGGAACTTGGTTTAACATCTCCGAAAGATGGTGCTCACTCTCTGTCTCTGCCCTGGGTCTCTGTCTCTGCCCTGGGTCTCTGTCTCTGCCCTGGGGGCATTGGGGATGGGGATATTATTCATGCGATCAGAGGCAAGAGCACCTCCTACTGGTCCGCCAACAGCACTTCCAGTACCAGATGCATGGTCTCACATCCAAGGACCGCCACAGCCAAAGCTGCTTAACACAGGAGCCACTTGTGCTGGCTACAGACAAAGCAAAATAGTGTTGAATGTCAACTAATGTCAACTAGAAAGCTGTTGAAATATTACAAATACTGTAGACTCTCTGTAGGTGGACTATCGAATACAAAATAAAGTGTTACCCAGGCATGGTGTTATGAAGTCTATCCTAAGTTCTCAGATACTGTGACTTCCTTCTCACAATGTTACTGAATTCACCACCATTAACTATTCACCTGAACACTTTATGATGTGTATGGGATCACTGTAATCCTTGAATGTAGACATTACCTTTTCTGTGTTATCATGTTTGGTTCAGGAGATATGATGCAAAATACATAATTTGGTTATGGTGGAAAGTGAAATGGTCACCATGGCAACTCCATATCTGAAAATGTTCAGAACCCCAAACTGTACAAGTCTACCAAGTTTCATGTTTTGTTTTTTTTTTAAGTTAACATTTCACCTCGAAATTTGGCACATCACCTGGACTAATTGTAATTCTTCTCACAATGTCATGAATTCACCATTAACTATTCACCCGAACAGTTCCGTTATGGTGCAAATTAAAATGCTCACCATGGCAACCACAAGGCGTTTTTGCGATGGCTCCATATCTGAAAATGTTCAGAACCCCAAAGTGTACCAGGTTTCATGCTTTTATGAAAAAGTGAACGATTGCCCCAAATTTGGCACACATCACCTGGACTAATAGTGAGTATTCTCGAAAATGATGAGACTGTTCATGGTTTTGTACAGTGGTGTCACAATTCCTTTCTCAAGGAATTACCTTTGCGTTTATTTGCTGCTTTGGGAACCTAAACTTGACAAATAAGAACATGCTAAAGACAATTGTCAGGATGAGCTCCAAAATCACAGGCTTTGACCTGAATGACCTCTGTCTTGTCTATAAGGAGAGGGTCCTTAGGAAAGCTCAGGGTGTCCTTCAGGACCCTCAACACCCTCTTTACTCTGAGTTTTCCCTCCTTCCCTCTGGGCGCAGAGGTATACATGTAGGATGCCTAGCTGCGGCAGGAACAGATACAGCCACTCTTTTGTCTCAGAGGCTATTCGATTTTTGAATTGTTGAATTGAATTCTATTGAAATTGTACAAATTGTATGCCCTCTATATGTGTTTTAAGACCTACCATATGGTTATTCATGTCATTTTAACCGTTTTGTGTTTTTTTACCGTATGTTTTTAAATGTCCATTGTTATGCTGCAAAATTAATTGCCTCAGTGGGGATAAAGACTACTCTACTCTACTCTGCTCTGCTCTGCTCTACTCTACTCTACTCTACTCTATTCTACTCTACTCTATTCTACTGTAGATGATAGAGACTGAGTGCTTCAGTGATTTGAACGTGTTTGGGCCTCAAGGGACGAGACCACCAGATCTGGACTGGAACCAGCCGCCTGAACCGCCCAGACGCAGCCTGCTGGACAGGATCTTTAGGCGGCATGTAAGAGTGCACACACACAAGGGCGAAATTTCCATAGAAACTGGTGCCCCCCCCCCTTGTCAAAATCCATATTTTGACCCCAACCCTCACCCCCCAAATCTTTCACTGCAGAAATCGGGAACATGGGGGGGATGTATGGCTTTCCTAGGTATATTGACAATAAGGGGGTTTCTGAGCAATTTTCAGAACAAAATTGGTCACACACACCTCACACAACTTCTCTCTCTCTTCTCTAGCACCCAGAGGTGTCCATCGCCCACAGTCGTGTGCAGTCTTCCAGTGTGAACTCTGTGGACTCCATGTCCAACTCTGCCCCCTAGTGGCACAGTGACAGTGTGGAGCCACATACACACAAAGGGAAGGAGCTCCGAGGGCTTCCCCACTGCTGATTGGTTTACAGTCGGGCCTGAGCAGCGGCCGGAGACAGCCCGTCTAAGCCCAATGGTCGACCCAGGGGGGGACGATGATGACCAACACCATGCCCTGAGACCCTGCCTGGGCATCTGTAGAGGAATGCTCAGAGTTGCAGAGACGTTTGGAAACATTCAGACAAACCTTACTCACCCTCAGGATTGCTGGACTATAGAACAGAGCCACTGTCGTTCATGAAACAGAAAAGAAAACAAGCTAATTAATATTCAGGGGATCCACTGTATAAGAAAGACCACCACAAGGAATAGAAGATGGGGTCATGGTGGATTTTTATTTTTTTATTTTATCCCAACCCCCAAAATAAGGACGTCCTTCTTCGCTCATTCTCAATCTCTTTTCTTTTTGGCCAATCTATTATCTGTTATCTCTGTCTCTCCACCTGTACCCCCCCTCACTCACAATGTGTCGCCCCCTCTACAATAGAGCTGGGTATTGGTTCAAATTTCAAGAATCGATTCGATTCCGATTCACAAGGTTGCGAATCGATTAATTTCGATTCGATTCGATTCGATTCAATTCCGATTCGATCGATTTCAATATGTTTCAAAATGTTTTTTGATCTGTACCCTGAATTGCATGTCCAGTTATGTAACACAGGGGTTCCCAACCAGCCAAGTAGATACACGGGGAAAAAAGTTGCAGACCTGTTGTCAATTTTAATGGTTTTAGTTACACATATATTTACTCACCAGGTGGTGACAAAGGGTAAATAACAGCCTTTTCATTTGTCAATAAAGACACTTTCACAATTATGCACAGTGATTTGATTTCAGCCTATATAATTTCTAAAAGTAGATATTAATGATCAGACATTTCCATTCATGTAGCCATTTGTTTTTGTTTCAACTACAAACATAAATAAACGTCAACTTGAAACTATGTTTCAACTACCACACACAGCATAATATTTTAGCCTGTGTATAAAAAAAATAATAATAATAATAATAATTTAAAAAAAAAAATCGATCTCTGGACATATGAATCGATAATCGAGGATTAAAATAAAAATCGATTAAAAATCGGAGAATCGATTTTTTGAACCCAGCCCTAATCTCTACAACCTTCACTCTCTCTTGTGCTGCCTCTCTTTTTCCCTACCTCCCATACCTCAGATCACTCATAAACATTCAGAATTGATAACGTCACCTCAACAACCTCAACACACAATGTACATTGCCTTGCATATACTCAGGCCAAAGATTACGGTTTAGTTATCCGATACTGTTGTCACGTTGATTTGTTGGTTTTGAAGGTTTTTTGGCATCATTTTAGAACCACCAAGGATCAGAATGTGGGTTTGCCTGATCCATTTTATATACAATCTCTAAATATGAGCCTGCAGACATATCATATTGCTTAAAGCACACATACGCAGACACAAACACACACAGAGTGGTGAGAATTGTGTTGTGTTTTCATTGCATGGACAAGTGTAATTATGGACAGTTGTATCCCTTTGCTTCTGCATACCTCATTCCACTGATGCTACCATCATATACCGTACAACACCAACGAGAACCCCTCTCCCTTGGTTTACAGTGTCACTTTATATTTGAGAATATGTGGACTTTGGAAACCTAATTGATATGCTGTACAGAAATCCTTTTTTGTTTGTTCGTTTTTTCTTGTTTTTCTTTTTCTTTTTCTGCACAGTCCCCGTGGAGTGGAACACATGCACTCAGCTGACTTAAAAGTTGCACAATAGAAAATAATGTCATGCTGTTTCTTCACCAAACGACAATGTTTTTACAGTGCAGATGTTTTACCTCTTATACCATTAAGGCACATTATTGTATTGAATCTCTTGTCACACGCACCGCTCTTTTTCTACAGTTTAGCTGCAACTGACGTTCTTGCACCCCCATGCTTTTTCCATTATACAAAATATTGCTGCATAGCCATTGTTGTCTGGTCTCCATATATATATATATATATATATATATATATTTTTTTTTACATTTTGCCCCCTTGAATTTACTGTGTTACATGTGCTCCAAAATGCCTCACCAATCAAAAGGGTCTTCCTGTTGTCCTCCCCAACCCACCTATCATCTAAAGACACAGGGTATATGATGGCTAGATGGAAGATTTCTGTTATTGGAATAACGCTTTTTTATATGAGTTCATTCATTCACATCAAAAGAGGCGAGAAAGATGCCAAGATCCCCGCAGCAGCACCACACAAAGAAGTGGCCTTCTTACAGTAGCACAGCCAATCAAAAGGAAGGAAGAGCTCCCTCTCTTATGCTTGTTTAAGAATGTGATATTTTCCTATGTGAGGGAATGATAACAGTCATTTAATCGTGCTTATACCAATCTGACTCATGCAAGCCTGTCTTTTCTTCTGTGTACTTGATACGGGGGGAGGGGGAGGGGGGGTGGTGTCTGAATCAGAATGAAGTGCCTCCTTGTTAGCATGATCCCAGACAAATGCCCCACACAGATATCAGCACTTGTTTATCCTCTGATTGTCATGCTCCGTTTAATCTGGGAACAAGTCAACACAAACGTGCAAACCACGCAGTGAACAAGTCAACACAAACGTGCACCCCACGCAGTGAACAAGTCAACACAAACGTACACCACGCAGTGAACAAGTCAACACAAACGTACACCCCACGCAGTGAACGAGTCAACACAAACGTGCACCCCACGCAGTGAACAAGTCAACACAAACGTGCACCCCACGCAGTGAACGAGTCAACACAAACGTGCACCCCACGCAGTGAACAACTCAAGTCAACACAAACGTACACCCCACGCAGTGAACGAGTCAACACAAACGTACACACCACGCAGTGAACAAGTCAACACAAACGTACACCCCACACAGTGAACAAGTCAACACAAACGTGCACACCACACAGTGAACGAGTGAACACAAACGTACACACCACGCAGTGAACGAGTCAACACAAACGTGCACCCCACGCAGTGAACGAGTCAACACAAACGTGCACCCCACGCAGTGAACGAGTCAACACAAACGTGCACACCACGCAGTGAACGAGTCAACACAAACGTGCACACCACGCAGTGAACGAGTCAACACAAACGTGCACACCACACAGTGAGCGAGTCAACACAAACGTGCACACCACGCAGTGAACGAGTCAACACAAACGTACACACCACGCAGTGAACGAGTCAACACAAACGTGCACCCCACGCAGTGAAC
>NC_139631.1:23926108-23941108 GCF_964638095.1 Poromitra crassiceps | reverse complement strand
CTGTATGGAGAGCTGGTGGGCAACATGGAGCAGATGGGGGAGTGGAACCCCAATGTCAAACAGGTTAAGGTGAGCGGCAACACGAGACATTTGTTGGCAAACGAATAGGGATAATTTCCTCTGAAGACCTGTATGGATTCTATTCTGGTATTTAAATTCACCGGTACAATAATCAACTTTGTGTTGTTTCATATGCATACACACACACACACATACAAAAGCATTTATCCAATCCTCTGTCCTCCAGATCCTTCAAAAGATTGGCGCGGACACCATGGTTACCCATGAGGTATCAGCAGAGACACCCGGCAACGTGGTGGGCCCACGGGACTTTGTCAGTGTCCGCTGTGCCAAGCGCCGGGGCTCTGCCTGCTTTCTGGCTGGAATGTCCACTCAGCACCCAGAAATGCCTGAACAGAGGGGCGTGGTCAGGTGGGTCCTGTCATAGATCTTGTCATTATAATACAGTTATTTATGTAAAGAGTTTATGTAAAGAGTGTATGAACGTGGAGATGGATGATCGATCGATCAATCATTCAAAACCGCTGCTTTACACTGATTGTTGTTGATTGTTTCCAGAGCGGAGAATGGGCCCACCTGTATAGTTATGAAGCCCTCTGCTGAAGACCCAAACAAGACAAAGTTCACCTGGCTGCTAAATATAGATCTTAAGGTATGTAGCGTTCGGTGTCACAATAATCTCAGCACTGTAATCCATTCAACTTCATTGACAGTCACCAATAGTAAAAGTCTAAACAATATGTGGGCCAATCGATCATTGTCTTTCTCTGTCTTGCGCAGGGCTGGATCCCAAAGACTATCGTCAACAAAGTGCTGTCTCAGACGCAGGTGGACTTTGCCAACCACCTCAGGCAAAGGATGCTTAATAATGCTTCTATGGAGATGGCTCACGCCTGCTGACACAGCGTGCTCCTTGAGTCTAGGCTGTGTGTGCACGAGAGCGGCAGAAGCTCAGTCAAACTACGAAAAAGCATGAGAAAACGGAGAAAGGAGATTGAGAAGATCACATGAATATGATGCTTGTCTGAGATCTTAGGACCGTCTTAGAAATATTTGAGCACAGTTTTATTATTACATTATTATTACATAATGTCTAATGTGCTTTTATCTTCCCCTCGTGTATGGAACAATCTGTGAATCTGAGACTTGGCATCATTCATTCATCATCATCTTTCTGACCATCAATCAGTCTAGATTAAGGCAAGGAGGTAAGAGTGAAGAGGAAGCCACAGTAGAGTTAGTGACACCGATCTCACACATCGACATGCCCTGGTTGTTGTTAGCACTCATCTGCACTATTCTATACCACAGCCTGTATAAGCAGTAAGGCCTGTGATACACATGGCACATTGCCTCTTTGTGATAACACTCTATAGTTATTGTCCCTCCCTTCATTGTGAAATTGCACTTTTATTTCAATATTTATATTTATTGTAACAATGTCAATGCATTACATCGGGTAAGAATGACTGTGGAGTTAATTAAATGATTGCAACATGATATTTGTGGTGTTTTGTGCATTTATTAAAAAAAGTCTAAGGTAATCAATGCAAAAATACTGAATAGTTCACATAAAATTTGAAAAACAACAGAAATTCCAACCCCATAGCAAAATCATACAAGTAATTGTGAAAACTGGAAGCTCATCTTGGAGTCCTTACAGCGATTGCATACATATTCCACTTCAACAGGGAGGAGACGGGGGGAATTCAAAGGGTCTTTTTGAAAGCATGAGAAATGGAGTTCATAAAAATGTCTTGATGGGTTTAAGGCGGACACTGTGCCAGAGTGAGCAGGTGTTTGGCCATTCAGACGTGTGAGGAGAGCAGCAGCTAACAGCTCGGTGGGAGCCAGCAGCACATTCCCCAAGATCTAGTAACAGTTGATCTCATCCCAAATGGGAAGTCTGCCGTCCATTATTGCCAGCTATGTAACACTTTTCTATTCTGTATCAATGTAATTGATCCACACTGTTTTGTCAATTTAATTGTATCCACACTGTTTTGTAAATTTTATTGATCCACACTCTTTTATAACTGTTCATTTTCTTGGATGCAGTGCAAGGGCCGAAGCTTAGAGGGCTCATATTCTGTCGGACATGTTTACGTTGGCTGCTGGCAAATGAGCATTACCTCAGAATTATGTAAGCTATAAAGGGATCAAGGACATTTCTCAGTTGAAACTGGAAGTAACCCGTTGACTGTACCAAGCCCATAACAAATGCCTGGGTTGGTTTTGCATGAATCCAGTTCATTCTGAAAATGTAAACCTTGTGGCATAGTTCAGAGGATTGGCTTGTGTTAGCAAAATGGGTATTGTTGCTTGAAAGAATGTTCCAGAGGGTAATAATTGACATCTGCTCAAAATCTGAACACAAGCAGATGTGAAGAGTCTCTTCGCCACTCAGAGTCATGGTCTGAGATGTTGTTCTATCATTTTGTGCAATGAGAGAAGTAGCCTATACAAGAACACTGTAATTAAGAGAGGATATTATGTACATTTATCAAACTCAGTTGAGTAATAAGACAAAACAAACCAATCTGGCAGTCTTACTGAATCCTTGGCAGTGATGACAGCCTTGGTTAAATAATATATCCAGCAGTGTATATTCTGTATGGCCTTGACTGCATTTGAACTCCAAACATCATCTTTTGTTCCTGTCGGGAACTGCAGGAAAACCCTTGCACTTTATGGGGAACGCCACTTTCCCAGCACACCACTAATAGCTCATCTCACCCACAGTTACAGGATTATCAACGCTTTCTGGAGGAGTAGGCTACGTCAAGGCCTAGTCTATTTCTTATGGCATGCAGCAGCATATCCATGATTTGAGTCAAAGAAAAGAGAAAGTATGAGATTAGAAAGCTACTGTATTTTTAAATAAAGCAGATGGTATGTGTTGAAAGAATCAATAGATAGAAAATGAGGTCAGCCGAGAGAGAGAGAGAGAGAGAGAGAGAGAGAGAGAGAGAGAGAGAGAGAGAGAGAGAGAGAGAGAGAGAGAGCAATGACGTAATGAGATAGAGGCAGGCAGGAAACCACAATTCCCAAGATGCACTTGAAATTACCGTGGCCAGTGTTGGACGGGGGAAGGGAAGCTGAGATTGGAGGGAGAAAGAATCAAAAACTGAGGTACTTTCGAAATAATTCATATTGCATAATATGATCGGGACAGGCCGCTGCACGTAATGGGTTTCATAGCATATTTAACACATCACAGCATGTTAAAGCTGGAGTTTATTCGTGTAACGTTAGTGCTGTCGGACTGTGAAACAGATTTCATCCCAGATACAGTGATAACGCTACAGCTAACTTAACGTAGCCCGTTAGTTAGCTTTACAACTGGCTTTTCTTATGACAGGTCTGAACTACTTACTTGCAATATCCATTCATAACATGACATATTTAACTATTTATCCCGCGTTTTTGTCGGCGTGCATGTAATAACGTTGATGTTCGCAAACGTTGCATGATCCAGAATGTGAGTTCGAGCAATCTATAGCTAACGTTACGTCTTTGTGCCTGCTGGGATGCTAGCTCAAATATTGCTAGGCTAGCAAGGTTGCTAATCGCGTACTGTACTGTACTGAACGTCAGGACAGCGGTGGCTGACAGCCAGCCTGCTAACGGTTAACATTAGCTGACGATATAGCTGGCTGTCAAAGCGGGTAACGTTACAGGAGCCAGCTGTCACCTGTCAAAGCTGTAACCTGAACTTAGGTATTATTTGTTTGTTGTGATTTTTGTGAAGACACTGCGCTTGTAGCTATTATGCAATTATTAAATGCATGCTGCAATAAGCATTTTCTAAGCTTAATCTTGGATAATGTTGCCTGCCAAAAATAATCACAAAGCAATTAAGGCCACAATTAATACAAGGCGCAACATTTTGCTGTAAGTTAAGATGTTGTTTATTTTTTATTTTTTGCAACAATTCTGACTTTATTTTTGTGGTATTTTGTTCCTACAGTGCAGTCCACAGTTATTGTATTCAAATTGTGAATCCCCATCTATGCTGTAGGTGATATTGGATCTGAGTAAAATGCCTCAAAATGTTGCTCATGAATATAAAGTTGGTTATGAGAGATTTGGTGCAATTATCGATTTCTTGTTCTAGTTTTCAGAAAATTTGGACATATGACAACCCCTACTAAGGACTCTGGCCATAAAAGGACCTTATCCATGACCCATATTTTACTGGAAACGGACAGTTCTGACATTGGATGTGTGCTGTTTCATGTGAGGCTGAAGACCTAACACAACTTTAGTGCAAGTAAATTGAACTGCAACAACACTATTGGTACCTGGGTGCTCCTTGAATCCTCTTAAGTGCCAAAGTAATGAAGCGTCTTGGACAGGGTGAACCAAGCCCTGACAAGCAATGCCATTATCCAGCTTCTGTGCACCTCTGATGGGGCTGATGAGAAAACCTACTGGCCAATCAGATCTGCTGAGGAGAGGACGGAGGGAGGTTTCCAGGAAACTTATATATTGACGGATAGCCTCCAGTCCTCCAATCAGCTCTGGTAGACCAATACCTGCACATTCCACCCAATGAACACACTTATAAAGCCAGGCTACCATCAAAATCACGCATTATTTGCCTGAAAAACCTGGACCTACTACTTTTTCACAGAAAAAAGAGACTGTGCTTGGAGAATATGATGTGCATGACTTCGATAATATATATCGCCAGTATCACAACTTAGTGAACTCAACCTGGTGACTTTGGACATTGTGTATATGAGGGGGGACGAAGAGGAGCACAGAAATTTGCAGTCACTACAAAAGCTACACTACAAGAACCATGGTGGTCCACGCATCAGCTCTGCAGCCCACGCCGGTCCATGACCTCAAACGCCTTTAGAGGGCAGGATCAGGAACACGCTCGCCAAGCAACACACACATATGCAATGGAAGAAGACATTGGTGTCACACCACACACCGAGGTAATACTTTCTTTCACCTTAGGTGGCCTCCAAGTTTTCAGTGATTTAGTCTGAGTCCAGTGTTTGGGTTTACAGCAACTTGGCATCATGAGATAGTACAGTAGCTGTAGCTGACACCTGCTATGTTGGTCAACAAAATATAAGCAGGCGCTAAGGTACTGTTCACTGTACTGTAGCGATATTGCTTACACCCACTCAGTCTTTGGATAAATGTCCCGTCCTTTTATGTACTGTTGTTTCATTTTAAACAATTAAGAGCCCAGTGTGTTTAAGCAGTTCTGTCACACTTGTTTAACTTGGAGCTTAAGGTAAACAATTTCCTCCCTCTCCTTTAGTAGTAGTCTGGCGTGCTTGGCATGTTGCCAATGTGCCAGCTGACAGGGCAGCTTGTTTTTCTTTTAGCCATAACATTCCCCATTGCTCCCTGGTACATGTCCTGGTATGTTCCTTCTTTCTGATTGGATACGTGTGTCCCCTGCTACTTTGAATGTAGAGATAGTGGGGGATGGGACAACTTCCTGAAAGGAAGTGCATCCCTAATTTACCCAGCACACAATGCTTACATCTACATACACAGGAAGGTTAGTAATAGGAGGACACAAGATAAAGTCAAGTGAATGCAATTTCTATATATCTGTCCTAGGCATCAGTTGATTTGATATACTGCATTTTGTATTTTTTTGGCACAGGTTAGCACTGGATTTACTAGCTATGCATTGGACAAGAATCGCCTTTCTCAGAGCAGTGAAGCCTGCAGTATTTTTTTTTATATTGCCTACATGTCTTAAGCATCTGCTCTCTGTGTTGCTGCCCCCCTCTAGGGCCTGAATGGTTTGTCCCGTGAATGTAAACCATTAGAGGAGATCACCAATGGCCACTCCAACCATAAACCTGTGAGTACAGCTAACAATCGCAGTTGGAGTATTCACTGATGTATGAGATTTCAATATATATAGCATTATTTTTCTTTCTTTCGTCCATTCCAATTGTCTTTTGCCCAGCCAGCCGTTTATCCATCAAGAGTCAGTGTTTGTTTGAATTTTGACTTCTTCCCAGGTCATGAACGGACTGATCATCGGTCACAATGTCAAAGACCACACCAACGGTACTGCACCACTCAGATCTCTGCCGGTTAGTCACTTTCCTTCTCTGTATCTCTGCTTCACCCTACACGCTCCCCCTTGCATCGAAGGTAACCCCCTTGTGTGGTAATTTGACAGATTTCAGCACTGAAGCAGAATGGTCTCCTGCAGACCCTGGCTGCAGGAGGGGATCAGCCTATGCCTGCAGGTAAGACACACATAAACATGCATAAATCTCTCTTTTGTCTCACACTGTTCATCCCACAGGGATATATCAGTGTATCCTAGATACCAGGCAGCCTTAGCAGGTAAAACGTCCCTCAGGAGTGTAGGTTGCTGGCTAGAAGGAAGCAGAGGGTCCCTGTGCAACTCTGGATGATGCAGATCTGTTAGACAGGAAGGGTTTTTACAACTGAGGATGAACTGGGTGGGAGCTGGCCGTTGCACCATGGCCGCTTGGCTGAGTGGATTCTCATCCCCTGTGTGTGTTGTAGCAGGTGAGGTTTGTGTGTGTGTGTGTGTGTGTGTGTGTGTGTGTGTGTGTGTGTGTGTGTGTGTGTGTGTGTGTGTGTGTGTGTGTGTGTGTGTGTGTGTGTGTGTGTGTGTGTGTGTGTGTGTGTGTGTGTGTGTGTGTGTGTGTGTGTGAGAGAGAGAGAGAGAGAGAGAGAGAGAGAGCGTGTGACAGCATTGGGTGTATTAGTGTGTTTTCCTTACCTTACCTTGGTGTTTTGTCTCTACAGAGGAGAATTCAGAGTTGGAAAAGGCCAGAGAGGAGTGGGAGGCTCTGGAGAGTGTCCAACCAGGTGAGAAACAGGTCATAGTTTTGTCTCCTTTTTTAATCTAGGCGGTGATGATTCTGTTGAATGTAATGTGTTTCAGTTGAACTTTGTACCGCACTTGGAAATAATTGATGTGGCATATCCACCAGCTCTCACTGAAGACTCCAACCCAACCCCACTCATCTCCTTCAATGAAGCCCTGCAGTACTTCCAGACCACAGACCTTGGGGATTTGCTGGTAAGCCGTGCTGCATGTGTGGATGAGTGAGGGAAAGATTTCTATCCAGTGTTGCCTTTATCTAGGAAAATCGCCCCCACAGATAGAACAATTTAAATACAGAGAATATGCATCATCTGCCCCTTGCTCAACCAGGTCAAAAATATTATTTGAATTGTGATTATAGCCCAATTGTCCACATATTATTATTATATCAGTAAATGATAAGATAAATAATAAAAGCCATTCTTAAACTCCTGGCAACACCTACTGGTACCTATCCTGGAATGGTCCGTTGAGCTACCCTGGGTCCCTAAAATTAAACCTCCACCACCCACATCTGCAAATTCTATAGGAAACCACTGCATAAAAAATAATGTGAAGGGAAAGATGTTCCATATGTGTTCATTTACACGTGGATTTGTCTCATAAGCCTACATAATTACATACATTCTTGGCTTTTATGAGATTTTTGAAAAGAGTGATTTTTTTTTAACCCCCGGTGTAGAAGAACATCCAGCCAACCATTCGCAGGACGGGTCTGGCCGCTATCACACACTTCCTGTTTGGACCACCGCGCCTGCACAGAGAACTTCTGGAGGAGAGGGATCTGGTCTTTGCCATCGCACAATGTGAGCATGTGTGCTGCCTGAGCCTGTTTGCGTTATCGTCTTCCAGGTGTAAAACTCACGTGTTTCCAACAAATCACAGATTTTCCCCTTTGCATGTGTTTCCTATAGGCTCTCTAGACAACAGCCAGACAGTCCACATGCGTGTCCTCCAGACCATCTATAAGAGGCTGATGGGCAGCAGGCTGGACTGCCCCCGCTATGGGACGCACTGGGAGAACATCGGCTTTCAGGGTCAGAGACCTTCACAAATGTACTGGTTTAGGCCTCAATGTGTGGACGCTTTGTTGAAGTTGATCGGCTCATATTACATTGTGGCTACTGTGTACCAAGATTTTCAACATGAAATTAATTGCTATTGATAGTTTTTTAAGCGATACACGTTCCCTCTAATGTTGGTCTAAAAGAAACATTGAAGATATAAAACTATTGAAATGGGTCTGAAGCCTGTGTGCGGTAGACTGCTGACATTTTTGTATGGATATTATCAGTGTTTCCCATACATAAAGGAATTTGTGGCGGGCTGCCACAAAAGGATTTGGACCGCCACAAAAAGATGTTGACAGTGCACCTGAACGCAACATGCAAGATATCCGCTGAATAAGTGTCCAATAAATGTTCATGTCATTCTGGCCAATACTTCTGTTATAGCATTTCAGTCTGGAATATGGAATATCTTTCAATAATCTATGATTTAGCTGCTAAATTGTCAAATACCGCCATCTGCTCGCTACCCAGGCACTTATGTATGTACTTAACCTAACTAACTTAAAGGAGAACTAACCTCCAAAACACTTTTTTTCAGCTTTTAACCAATATATATGACTTTGGGGGTGATGTGTGAAGAATTCTGGTCAGAATTTCCACATTTGACACCAAACTGTTGCCATTTTACCATTTGTATCATTTTTCAGCAGCATATCTGGCATAAGCGCCCTCTTAGGGTCCAACACTGCTTTTTTTTTTTTTCTCAAATCAATGGGAGATTTGGTACAACCTGACGTCAGGTTGTCCCCAAAGACTATGGGATTTCAAGATAATTACTCCCCTACCCCCTCTGTACCCTTTCGGCTCCTCAGAACTCCAAGCCTATTCTTATTGAAGTTTGCTCTTAAAATACTGAACCAAACGTTGTCAAAGTTGGCACATGTCTTAATTATAGTTAGTTTCCCGCTGAATGTGTCACTACTTTATTAATATCTTACCTGAATAAGCTCGAATGATGATGTATATATTATCAGTCCGAGTTGGAAGCAGCTGTCTCCAGCCCAGCCAGGCGGGAGAGAGTCCTACTGTAAACCTCATGCACTAGCTCCAAGCTCCGCGGGCGCGCGCAGCAGAGCAGAGCTCTCTGTGCTCTGAGAGTAGAGAGAGCAGTCTGATATTTCCGCAAACAAATATGGTCGCAGTTTAGCGCACATGTAAAATATAACGCTATACTACGACGTGACAACGTGACAAAGCTTCTCTAAACACATCGGCTACTATCATTTCCCTGCATCCCTCCTACTGAGATTATATCGGTAATGATTTTGGACAGACTGAATGCGCGGAGGAGAAGGAGAGATCTGCAGCTCTGCCCTGAGTAGCCCTGAGAGACACTCGCCTCGCTCCGACTACTGTGCCCGTCTGTGAAAAGCGTCCTGTCCAGTCGCACCTTCGCAAACAGATGCGGGATTCCCTCAATCCTGTACCCAATCTCAGACTGTATTCTCTAAATCGCACACCAGCTATTTCTGTCTGTTTGTTTGTTGCTCCGTGAGGTTACAAGCGCCCCATGCATGCAACAGGCTGTTTCGCCATATGGTTTCGCCAGCCGGGGTCTGGCAGGAGGGAGGAGGCGCAGGCAGCCTGCACTGCGCTGAGAGGAAAAAACTTTTGCACAACTTTTAACAACAATCACGAAAAGCCCCCAAACTAAAATGAAAAAGGGACTATATGGCAACTTGGACGAGGGAATGACGTAGAGAAATCTCGCATTGTGTTACCCCAGAACGGGGGGTTTGTCGTATTGTGCGGTGTGCTGCTGTAACGAGCCCATGCCACTTTGCTCTCGTAACGTAGTTCAACACACTGCCATAGAGTTACATGCAGAAAAATAATTAAATTTCTAGTTCGCCACTGAATTACCAAATTGATATAACTTTCAACCATTTTGAGCAAAGCTCTTTCCATACAGGCCACCAGCGTTGGCTAATTGTTGATATTTATACAGATATGGCCCCTCTCAAATAAATTATTTTTGAGGCAATAGGCAAACTGTAATGGCGTCGATTTCCGAAAAAAAATCTGGACTTCAACACAGCCAAAGAGTCCAGTATAGACAAGAGCATATGTCATTTCTTGTTTTTTTCCATAGGTATTTTCAAATCACTGTTCTAATACATATCTAGGGGGTTAGTCCCCCTTTAACCTAGAAAATTACACTTGTTATTGTATTGTAACGCCAATGCTCCCTGCTCAAAAATAAATATTATTAAAAAAATAATAATAATAACTTAACCTAACTAACTATCCGGTGTGCACAACACTGTCAGCCTAAACTCCGGCTGACACCCCAAAAACCTACAATCCGCTACAGAAAAATGTATATTGTTTGTTTATTAACTGGCCCCTCGCCTTCTATCATTTCACGAAAGTGGCAAAGCAAGTTGAGTATCCCTGACCTATAGGGAGAAATTTAGTTTGTCATTGTAAACCCACAGCACAGTAATGATGACATGTTCTTCATAGATCTAGCCTTTTAATTTTGCTCTTAAGCTTTCTCAAAGTACACCAAATTCATGCATTTTACTTTAAAATGTTAAAAAAATTATTGCGGGGGGGCATGCCCCTGCACCCCCCTAGGGGGTCTGCGGTCCCCCACCACAAATACTCAAAATCCTGTGGGAAACACTGATATTATGGATATATTATATTATTATAATCACCTGCGAAAAACACTGCTGTCCATGTCAAAGAGTGAAACACTATGACTGTGTGTTGAATGTGTGTGTGTGTGTGTGTGTGTGTGTGTGTGTGTGTTTTTTCTGTAGGTACAGACCCAGCCACTGACCTGCGTGGTACCGGCTTCCTGGGACTGATGCATACTCTCTCTTTTGTGATGGACCCAGAGACTCTACCACTGGCTAGAGACATCTACAAGTTATCACAGCACCCTACACAGGTATCACGCAAAAATCCATGCTTAGAAAAAGGGCGTGGTATATTTCCCAGACGAGACCAGGCGGACAGGCGGTGGTAATGTCAGGGGGGTTGTAGTGAGACTTTTCTTCAGTATGGCTGGCCTGCTGAAGTGTCCTTGAGCAAGACACTGAAACCCTCCCATAAAGTCAGCTGCAAATCAGCAGGTTTCAAGACTTGGCCTCTTAGCATGTGTAAGTATGTATGGTTATTCCTTTTGGGATCGAAGTTCTTATGTCTATGTTCATGTTTGTTGCAGAACTTTCCATTCAGCGTGATGTCAATCAACATGACCCGTATCGCCCTGCAAGTGCTCAGAGAGGAGGCCTTGTCCAAGTGAGTCACTAATCCTGTTACCTGCTGCCACTCTATCTCACACAGTATAATACCTTGTAGGGCAGTGTGATATTGACAATCATATGGCGATTATTTTTGACGAATATTGCAATATAAATTGCAGTACAGTATAGAGATAGATTTTTCAATATTTTAGGTTTTCAGCAAACCAGAAACATAATTTCCTTTTGGCTTAATACTGTTTGAATACAATGAAAGTTTTTTTTTTATAATGTGGATTTAATTTATAGGCCAGAAATTGGGCTCAGCACTAGAATATCATGTTAGGAGTCCTGAGCTCCCACCAGGGTTGAAAAAAAGGCAGCTTTTTGCAATTTGGAAATTGAAGTATTGATATTATTATTAGTAGTAGTAGTAGTTATGCAGCCCTAATACCTGCCTCTTTACACCAACCACACTGTGCTCTGTGTGTGGTTTTACCAGGGAGTGTAATCGTCGTCAGCAGGTGGTTGGGGTGTTGAATGAGTTCTACGTTGCCACGTATCTGCACCTGTACCAACTGTGGAAGACCCAAGAGAAGACCATTTCTGACTCCGGCTTTGTACTCAAAGGTAAAGACAATACCTTGTTATATTGATAACCGGCTGCTCTGGAATCTTGCCTGTCTTCCTTCTTTGAATCTAGTAGTGTCAGGCTGCAGGGGTCACCCTTAATGTGGTGACTGAGACTCCATTGCTGGCAGATGGAACTCATTCATTTCCAATAAGAGTCTGTAGAGTCTGTTGTAGCTGCATTGCATTGTGATGGTGTTGCATGCAGGTGTTGGGTTTCTTTCTGCTTATGCTTTGATCATGCATGCATCAACTAAAAAACAAATGCTATTTTATCCTGTTCTTTTGTTCGCTCTGTGAAGATTTCATAATGACGCTTTTGTCAGCGAATGAAAACGGTTGATAATCATGTCACAGGATCATGTGTAGAAATATGCGCACAGTTTGTAGCAACACAAAATGCATGAAAAAAAAAATGAAGTGAGATGTCCCACTGTTGAGTTCTGTTGCTGTGTTTTCTAACCCTCCAGAAGTGGAGCTGTTTGCCAAAAAGAACCCCAAGCAGATGCTGCGTCGACTAGAGGTCTTCCTGAAAGAGAGGCGCTCGGGTGGAGTCCCCCGGGGGGCATCACCAGACCCCCAAGCCCAACAACCTTCTCCCGGCCTGGGGGAACGAGGGGCCAGAGCCGGGGTGGGCCAGGGAGGCAAGGGGAAGGAGATGCACTTCACAGGAGTGTGTGATCTACCGCCAGACATGGAGGGAGAGGCCAGACTCATCTAAGCTAGACAGTGTGTGTGTGTGTGTGTGTGTGTGTGTGTGTGTGTGCGTGTGTGTGCGTGCGCGCACGCGCGATCATGTTGGTGAGTATGTCTGTGTTAGTGTATGTGTGTGAGAGGCTTGCTCGGCCCCCGATCTAGGACCTGCTATCTGAACCCATTCAAACCCTTGTTCTCCCTCCACCAATGCTGGACTGCTGCACTTTGATTCAGACTGGGCTCTCTCACGAAGTTATGCTCTGTTTTGTTTAGTTTTTTCAAATAGAGAGCAGCCACATACAAAGAACAGAGGCTGGCCAGAAATACAAGATGTCATAAAACAATTACGAAAGTGAATGTTTGCACTTTTCTGTGGATTTAGTAGTCAAATCAATAGCTGCCAAATTCCTGTGGTCATATTATCCCTGCCTAGGAGGCCATAATGTGCACATTTGTTCTCAAACATATTACACACAGCAGGCTTAGAATGCAACTGGCTTCAACAGGTCTTAGTTGCTTTGCATTGTGTTAGAGTACGTGTGAATGCTGCACGCTACATGTGATATAGATAGATAGATAGATAGATACACAAGAGGACATGTTCTCTATGTTTACCCAGTCCCCAATGGGTGGAGGTACATCCAGGTGTTTGTTTGCTCCGGTAACTTGTGTTCTGGTACGCTCATGGTGTCTGTGGGCTATTCCCTGAGGGTCTGATAGACTAGGTCCAGAGCTCCCACTTTATATTGGGGGGATATATTTTAAATAATTTAAAAATAGCTATTTTAGTCCTTTCCGAAGGGACAGCTGTCATAACTGCATAGTTGTGTATAAAAGCACTTCAGAGCTTTGTTATGAAACCGATGGCCGAGTGACGGCGAGAAGGATTTCTCGCGCCGTTTCTCCACCAGAACGTCTGAATATCCTCTTGACTTGTCAACACTCTTTGTGGTTGAAGCCAAGTCAATGTTTGATAACGAGAGTCTGTGTGCTTGGCCTGGTCCCAGCTAAAGTCAAAGGTCTGGTATGAGCTTTCTATACATTCCGTTATAGAGCATGTGATTGTAATTTTTTCGACCAGTTACAAGTTAATTACAGTGTGCAGGCTTGTGTGCGTGCGTGTGTGTGTGTGTGTGTGTGTGTATGCGTGGTGAAACGAATGAGCTGATATTGATGAAGGGTGCCTCTCCTAGGAGATGTATGGTACAGTATGCAATCCCAGCTCTCACTCAATGATAATCAAAACGCTAGTGCTGTGTGACGATAGAAATCGTTCCTAACTTCAGGGTTTGTGCGCGTGTGCAAGCGGGTGTATGCGTATGAACGTGTGTGTGTAAGTGTGTTGTATGGCAGGAACTGACTACCGACGGGGTGTTTTCCTCTGCACACATGAGCCAGCTTAACTGAGAACTTGCTCCATCGAGCTGCAGAGAAGAAGGTACTTTTTCATTTAAAAAATGGTACATTGGATTTGTGAGCTAAAAGGAAGGCTTATTCTAAAACAAACAACGCCTTGTTTTAGAAAGCGATTGTTAGTCCTGGACAAATCTGTGGCGTCGGGTGGTGGAACTTCTCAGCAAGGCTGGGTCCTGTTTTGTGCCGATGCGAAACCGTCTCCCATCGGTGTAGTCTCAATCTGTAGCATGTTCAGGTAGCACTAGTACTGTAGCATCCTATAGCCTCCTCCTCTTCGTAAAGCTTGTTGATGTCATGTCTCAGTTACAGTCTGTAGTGTCAGTGAGTGCGCCAAACTGTTACTACTATAGCACATTCATTTCATACTTGCATTAGAGCCTCCTTCAGTAGACACATTTTAGGCGGTGCAACTGTTGAGCGGATGTTTTGGAGAGACATGGGATTGGCTTCGCAGGTTATTGAGCTCGACCTCGTCTTGTAAGAAGGTCACAGAGAAAAACGGTGCCTAGATCCAGCAGAGCCATGTGGGGTCGAGTGCTGGTTGGTTGGTCCTCACTTCCCCCTTCTTCTTTTTTTACCCATTTGAGCCACCGTGCCACAATACTTCCTCCATTCATGTGAAGCAGTACCCTGAAAATGATTGATTTGAACCCCTAAATTTACAATACAAACACAGGCCGAGTGGATGTATATGAATATACAGGCTTGCAATTTTCCAATATCCACACCAATTATTATTTCCTGCTATCTCTATTCTCCACCTTTACCCACTTTTCAAAAAGTAAGTTGGTGTAATTTTGCCAAGTGTTTGCAAGTGTTTTGGTTGATCAGCAAAATTTGCACTGTTGTAGAATGTTGATCGTATGTTAGTATGATGTTTGCAAGGGCAGAAAACAGGCCTTCTTCAATAGCCATAACGCTCATTATCTCCTACCTTGAGAAACGGACATCATCATGAAGTCAGAATCCCCTCCTGGCCCTAAATTGCATCGTGGATGTGATCTCACATTTAGTTTTCTTTTTCTTTATCCGAGGAGCAGTACAGTGTATGTGAATCAGGAAGTTTGTATATAGAGAATTAATGATTGTAACTGTATGATTGTCAGTAGGGCATTATACT
>NC_139631.1:23918035-23925908 GCF_964638095.1 Poromitra crassiceps | reverse complement strand
ACTGGCTAATCATGCATGATGCCAATTGCCAAGCTCCCGAAGTCAGGTATGCAGGTGGCTATATGCATGGTTTCAGTTTCATGACCCAATAAGTAACAAAAAGAGGTGGTGTAAAGTTAAAAACAACATAATATATTTTATTTTATTTTTCAATCGTTCCTATCAGGAATAAATAAATGTCCCTCTGTATGTTTTTTTTATTATCGATGATGACTTTGTGTGTTGTGTACGGCTTGGGTTGTGTACCTGTGTTTGTAGGTGTCATTTTGATATGAATTTGGCTAAAACAGTTTGTGTTTGTTAGTTACAATTATGTTGACAGGAGAGCTGAGCAGGTGGTGACATGAAAGAGAATATACTGAATAATGACATCACAACAGTATAATCCTAATGTTGATTTAAAATGATATATTACTCTAAATATGGCTAAAAAAGGGGGAAAAAAACCCTAAATTTTTTTCCAGCCACCGAATCCGCCTCCCCTTGCTGGACCTCCCCTATTTCGGAACCCAGGTTACGGCCCTGGTTAGAGCGCGTTTAATTGGAACCACTGGTAACGAGGAGGAAACAGGTTGCTGGTATGAAACTAATGTTGGAAGAGCTTGACTGTACTGTAACACTCCCCGCTCCTTTTTAGGTGAAACAATCAGAACTAGAAAAGTGCACTCGGTGGAGTGCAGATCTCCGCCAGGACCGCGTTTTCCCCCAAGCTGACCCATAGACCATGTGAGTGACGAGACATCGCCTGAATGCAATGTGTTAGCAGGGGATCCTCATTGGCTCAGTGAGTTGAGTGTGTACCATGTAAGAATCAGTCTTTTCTGCAGTGACCCCGGTTCGAATCCGGCCTGTGATCATTTGCTCCATGTACTCTCTCTATTTCTCTCCCTCACCCTTCTGTGTCTCTCTCACACTTTACATCTGTCAATAAAGCATAATATACCCAAAAAAGATCTTTAAGATTAAAATAGTGTAAATTGACCTGACCTTAGTATGATTTTAACTTAGTTTATCAATTGATGTTATTTATTATACATAAAAGATGATCTGCATGTAAAAAAAATTGTTCTACTATTACAAGTTTTCAGGGACTTTCTGAGCTGGTTCTGAACTGTTCAACTGCACAATTCAGAGACCCTCCCCCCCCCCCCACGCACACACAAACATCAGATTCATGATGTTTTACAGCAG
This sequence comes from Poromitra crassiceps, assembly GCF_964638095.1. NCBI lineage: Eukaryota > Metazoa > Chordata > Actinopteri > Beryciformes > Melamphaidae > Poromitra > Poromitra crassiceps. Next base: position 23,924,717 of record NC_139631.1, on the reverse strand, counting down.
CGATTTAACTTTTTTATCCTGGGTTTCCTGTGGGCGAGAGACATAGGCAGAGTGAGAGAGAGAGAGAGAAAAAACAGAATTTGGTTAAAAAAAGTTAAACACGAGATCCCGCTGTAAAAAGTTCAACCTGTGTGTGAGACAGGCAGAGGCAGGTTGAACTTTTTTTAACCAAATTCTGTTTTTTCTCTCTCTCTCTATCACTCTGCCTAGGTCTCTCGCCCACAGGAAACCCAGGGTAAAAAAGTTAAATCTCTGCTGTAAAACATCATAAATCTGATGTGTGTGTGTGTGGGGGGGGGGGGGGGGGGGGATCTCTGAACTGTGCAGTTTATCAGAACCAGTTCAGAAAGTCCCTGAAAACCTGTAATGGTAGAAAAAAAAATGAATTTTTAACATGCATTTAAGGCTATTCCAGCTCCAAGGACAGTGCAGATAATCATTTTTTTTAATAATAACACTAAATAATAAATTAAGTTAAATTATATTTATACTTAAGTCAGGCGCTTTCATCACATTCTTTGTTATTTTCCTTTAACTTGTGCTTTTTTGTCTTCCATCCATAATTTATTTGTATTTGAATAAAAGTGGAAATGGGCATAACAATCTTCTTTTAGTTTTTATTACACTTCTAATTCATTCGAGCATATTAAAGTGAGCCGCTATAGGCGTAAACAGCTGGTGACGTAAAAGAAAGGGGCGGTGCTGTAATATGTCTCCTCCATCAGGTATCGAACCTATAATCCACCTGTCAGGTAACAACACAGACACAGGGACTCAACCTGCTGAGCTATGAGCTGTTTGGAGTTCATCTTCTGAATTATACACACTGTGTTCAGACTGACAACAACACAGAGCATAAAGCGTGAAGTAGGTTGAATTGAACGAGTGAGAAGCTGTTTATCTGACTGAGCTAGAGTCAGAGACTGACTAGACTCCTACATCAGCTAGCAGTTTGTTTGAGGATTTGTTTACTGATTGGCTGTTGAATGAAGTAATACATTTAAAATGACAGCTAGCAGGGGTCCCTCATTGGCTCAGTGAGTTGAGTGTGTACCATGTAAGAATCAGTCTTTTCTGCAGTGACCCCGGTTTGAATCCGGCCTGTGATCATTTGCTCCATGTACTCTCTCTATTTCTCTCCCTCACCCTTCTGTGTCTCTCTCACACTTTACATCTGTCAATAAAGCATAATATACCCAAAAAAGATCTTTAAGATTAAAATAGTGTAAATTAAAGAAAAATTGCATGTCATGAAACCACCTGACCTTAGTATGATTTTAACTTAGTTTATCAATTGATGTTATTTATTATACATAAAAGATGATCTGCATGTAAAAAAAATTGTTCTACTATTACAAGTTTTCAGGGACTTTCTGAGCTGGTTCTGAACTGTTCAACTGCACAATTCAGAGACCCCCCCCCCCCCAACACACACACACACACACACACACAAACATCAGATTCATGATGTTTTACAGCAGCGATTTAACTTTTTTATCCTGGGTTTCCTGTGGGCGAGAGACATAGGCAGAGTGATAGAGAGAGAGAGAAAAAACAGAATTTGGTTAAAAAAAGTTAAACACGAGATCCCGCTGTAAAAAGTTCAACCTGTGTGTGAGACAGGCAGAGGCAGGTTGAACTTTTTTTAACCAAATTCTGTGGCACTGTGCCGAATTTCACGAAATTTGGCACTGCACTGTCAGTTTCCTGCACTCTGTTGCATCCCCCTAAGTGCACTCCCCAAGTTTGAAGTTGATGGGACGAAAGGTTCTCAAGATAAACCACTTTTTGTGTTGCCAGTAGGTGGCGCTGTGCCGAATTGCACAAAACTTGGCACTGCACTGTGTCAAGTTCCCATCAGCGCACTCTCCAAATTTGAAGTCGACCGGACAAACGGTTGTTGAGATAAAAAGAAAAGGTTGTTGCCAGTAGGTGGCGCTATGCCAAATTGCACGAAAACAGGTCAGTGCACTCCGTCACGTACTCCTTAGCACACTCCCAAAGTTTGAAGTCGATCCGACCAACGGTTCTCGAGATACGCGAAGGCAAAGCTAGAGGAGAGGAGGAACACACTCACAGACAGATGCACAGACAGACAGACAGACAGACAGACAGACAGACAGACAGACAGACAGACAGACAGACAGACAGACGCACAGACAGTCAGACAGACAGACAGACAGACAGACAGACAGACAGACAGACAGACGCACAGACAGACAGACAGACAGACGCACAGACAGACAGAGGCACAGACAGACAGACAGACAGAGGCACAGACAGACAGACAGACAGACAGACATCACCTCCCGCTGCTCTTCTATCCTCCTGGATCTCATTAGCACATTTAAACTCCTGATCGCATGACGTATTGCAAGGCCAACACGTTCTCACTCCCAACTCGCCAAATACTGACATTTGCGCCCCGTTTACACCTGCTTTTTGAATGTGACCATTATTATCCAGATAAATTATCCTCGATATAGGTTTGCATTTAAGAGCGTAGCCAACAATTTGCATTAGGGACCGGTTATGGTCAGGCAACTAAAACGGCTAAGGTTAGGGAAATGATTTGGGTTAGACTGAAATAACAAACAAAAAAAGAGTTAAATGTGAAATGCAGCTGGAACGTGAACCCTGGTGCGCCACGCCGACCACAACACACCATTTGATGTCATTGTCACACTCCCGTGGCGTCTGTTTGAGATGTTGTGTGAGTTCTGCAGAAGTCTATTGGACTTCACTACCCTGCATGTTGACAAATGCCGACAAAGGGGCACCACCCGTCGGGTTAAAAAGTGATGCCAAGGGGTCCTGAACGAATATCACTATTTGACAACTTGACTGCAATACTGCGCTTTTACAAGAACTCGTTGTAAAGCACAGGATCCCTTTCAGCTGAGCTTCAGTTTGTCAGGTGGGGGCAGAAAGGGAAATAAGATAAGTGATGACCTGCAGAAATGAGATGCTAATGTATTGCTGGCCATATCCAAGTCAATCTACAAGGTGCTCCTTCATGCAAATGCAAGCCGGCATCCTGTGTGTCAGCGGAAAACAGAAACATTTGGGGAAAGTCGACTGCTTATAGAACAACTCTGCTGAAGAAGAATCCTCTCACAGTCTGGAGCTACTTGCTGAAGGCCACTGCAGGTTCTAGAGAACCTTCCTGTCTCTCTGTCTCATCATCATTTCTCTCCAATTTATGTCATTGAAGATGACTATGCTTTTGATTTATCTGCAATTTATGAACATCCGCTCAGTGTCATGATTGAATCAGACGGTATTATTAAATCTCTGTAGGAAGTGGCCTTGAGGCTAGCCAGACATCTGTCTCGTGATTATCACCATAGCGAGAACTTGTATGTTTTGATCGGGGTCATTCTGTGAAAGCGTGCTTTTTCTCTTTTTCTAGATGACCTTTCCATGACCTCCATCTTAAAGGATAAGTATTCCCTTTGTTGAGGGGCCAGCTGCTCTTCTTCAGAGATCAAACCCTCACAGAGCATCATAAGGGTGCTTTCACACTGGCGCGCCCATGTACCGTTCCCGAGCACACTTGTCCCCAAATTGACCCCAGTTTCGGAAAGTTTGATAAGTGTGAACGTTGCGTTCCGTTCCGTTCCGTTCTGTTCCGCGCCCGGGCGCGCAACAGGGGTGAAGCATGACAGGGATCCACTTGAAAAGGTGGTCTTGGGGGAGCGCTTTGGCGTGCCCCGGGCGGGCACGTACGGAACACTTGCGAGTGTGAAAGCCAACCGTTCCGAACCACATAGACACACACACGGAGCGAGGATACACTGCAGGCATAGTTGATGACGCGAGTGCACTCTGTTCCGTTTCCCGAGTGCGGAAGAAATGTTGTAATGTGAAAGCTGACCGGCGGGGGAGAGGGGAGGGGCGGGCGATCGTTCCCGGGTGCGGGACGGAACGGAACGAAAGCAATCGTTCCCCAGTGAGAAAGCACGGGTGAAAGAGAATTCGCAAATGAACAGATCCACGTGTAGAAATGCAAATCAGAGGCGTTGGTTTTAGGACTGTTGGTCTGTTTTGTTTAATGAACAGGACTCCGACCGAGCAGACTGCACAGCTTCTGCTAACAGTAAACAGGAATTTGAAATGGAGAAGACTTGTTGTTCCTCTCCTCTCCTCTGCATGCATCCTGACTCAGACACGCTCCGGTGACACAGCTTTGGGGCCACGGGAGCCTGGCCAGCATACTGTCTCTCTACAAGCCAACTCTCTCATGCCAAAATGTGAGCAAAGGAGCTGATGAGGCAAAACACTCTAATGAGTTGCAAAACGCAATCTTTGTCCATGCATTTCTCTACTAGTCATCAGTCAGTCGGTATTAACCGCTATCAGCCAGTTGGAGATGGCTCGAGCATCGGTGTTGGACTGCCAGAACGGGGGGCTAGAGTGCAGCCTGTGAGACTGATAGCACGCTGCGCCGCCCGGGACTTAACGTTTTCTTTGTGACAAACCTGTAAGCTCTTGTTAATCCTCCACTCAGGCTGTTGCTGCTTGGCGGTTTCCTACTGTCCCTGATAAAGCGATTGTGTTTGTCTGATGCTTAATGAGATCAAACTTCTCTCTTGGCCACCACTGGAGGATTAACCTCCATATTAACCCGAGGAGATGCAGAGAGCAGGCCTGCATCAGCTCCTGCTGGAGACGGAGTGTTGATGATGGGAAGTTCTGGGACCAGACAAAACCCATTCAGGGATGTTTTTGCCCCGGCGGTGGCTCGCCATGTGTGCCATGTGGCGTGCCGTGGGGCTTCCTTCCCACGGTGACCCATGTTCACGTACGGTCCGGCCCACTGTTCTTTGCTGCGTGTCCTCCCATCACGCTCTCTCTCCCGTGCCTTCCTGTCTCTCTCACTGTGTGTCTGTCCAATAAAGAAAAAAAAAAAAGAAAAAAAAATCAAAAGAAAACTATATAAAAACAAAAAACAACATTTTGCCAGAGAGGTGTGAGGATGGCCATGGGGCTTAGCATAATCAAAGGTGGAGCAGAAGGCTGGACCTTGATTTGAAGTCAGTTCAGGTGAGAGAGCCGGTGAACCCTAACGGGACGTGTCGAGATCAAAACAGACGAATTGAGGCGGCAGTCAATAAGTCGGCCACCTGGTGCGAACCATTCAAGCCACAAGGAGGCGGCGTCTTATTTCTGTCCTTCAGTGTATTTCTGCAGGAAACAGGATGTCGGGGCGAGAGAAAAAGTGGAGAGAGATAGTTCAAAAGTGTCTAAAAGGTAAAAGATAACGCATCTTGCATAATTTAGGATTCTAAATCTTAATTTAGGATTCTTTGAAATGAATCAAATCTAGGCACTGCAATGCAGCCATGGAGTCTTAGGAAAAGGAGGGGGGGTTGTGTGTGTGTGTGTGTGGGGGGGGGGGGGTGAGTGTGTCAGGGGAGGGGTGGAGGGGACCGTTCAAAAATCTGTGATGGTATTATTGCATATTGGATTTAAATATTAAAATACAATACGTTTTTGTCATTGTTAATTAGGTGCACCTTATGTGGCGAATTATATCTCAATTATAACTACAGGTGAAAAGAGGTAATTTTTTATTTCTTTGTGACTTATTATTATATTCCACGGTGGAGACCAGGGCAAGGCACTGCTTCTGCTTTGCCACTAAATTTAAAATTTGAAGTGCACAATAATGGCTGTGCATGTACACACACACACACACACACACACACACACACACACACACACACACACACACACACACACACACACACACGATTATTCATTATTCATTCATTCATTTATTATGGCACTCTGCATTGGATCATTTCATCAGCATCATCATTTTCATTCATATTTGTATTATTCCCAGATAGATTCTGGCCCCTGGTAACCCTCACCTTGCTGCTACACACCGCATTTTCTTTCCGGATTCTTTTTATTGCCAGCTTGAAGATATAACACATCATGAAAATGAATCAAATTGCGGAGCTTTTGAAGTAGTGGCAGTGAGTGGAGTAGAAAAAGCCTTTGAAGTCATTCTGTTAAATATTTATGAGGTGAGACATTTTAGATTACTTTTTTTAGATTATGATTTTTTTCTTTTCAGCGAGGTCATATAGCTAAAAATCCACACTTGATCGCTGAATAATGATACATGGAGAGCAGGTCAGACATGTCTAATTAATGGCATGACATGTGATATCGTCCTTTATCAGCAAGCGAGTGAAAATTATTTCCAAATAGCTTTCTGGAGAGAAAAAAGGGGTGTCACTAACATTCTCTATCAGGATGTTGCTTTCTATAATGGAAAGCTATTCTCAGTGGCTTAGTCCTGTAGCTGTGACCACTAGACCAGCTCCGCTCAAGCACTATATTTAATGAGTCCATTTCAGATGTGTTGACATGCAAAAGCTATATACCACATTTGCTAAAGTTTCTGGCGTAAACTTTGTTGCCGCATGCTTAAAGCAGCTACGAGCAAGATTTTCGATTGTTATTAAACAGTCTAAATTTAATATCGATGCCTCACATCTTACCTCTAATATTAGATGAGACCAACGCAGAGTAGTCTCGCTTGAAAGCAGAGTGAATCGGCGAGTGTTGTCATGATGATTAGTCTGTCTGCGGGGCGGTGTCATCAGGAAGTGAAATTAAATGGTTTGTGGCAGCCACTTCGGCCATAGCCACAAAATTACTAAAT
>NC_139631.1:23893035-23908035 GCF_964638095.1 Poromitra crassiceps | reverse complement strand
AAGGTAAAGAGCCTCCACATGGGTCAACTCACTGCCTCAAAAGGTAAAGCGTTGTAGCGGCGCATTCTTGTGCTCTCAGGACACACATTCCTCCTCGTCCTCCTCCTCCTCTCTCTGTTATGGCAGCCACTCAATTATGACTTGCGAAAGCTCAAGGGGAAAATATGTTATCTTTTTTTTTGTTCGAAGCGCAGATAGCCTAAAATGCTAGTAAATGATTATAATGAATACAACATCAAAAAATTAATTAAATCAATTAAATCAGTTTGCTTTTCACTTAGGCTGGTTTATTTTTTTTTGCCTGCTCTGTGTGTGTGTGTGTGTGTGTGTGTGTGTGTGTGTGTGTGTGTGTGTGTGTGTGTGTGTGTGTGTGTGAGTGTGTCTGCTCTAAATTAAATTAAATTAGATTAGATCCCCCCCCCCCCCCCCCCCTTCCCCACGAGACAGAGAGGCCAACCTCATGGTAAAATATCTTTATTGTGACACTGGTTAGAACATGGCACACACCACTATGGTGACACAATAGGACCTGCTTCCTATATGGCACATAAAGCAGGCATGCTACATTTTTTCTCCAGCCACAAAGTTTCACAACAACAGAGCATTAGGAATTTCCAAGTAGCATCTTTTCCCGACCTGTTACTGTTTTATTCATGGCTTCTCACACATCTACTGGACCCGTGGAGGTATGGATAAACACTGGCGTCTGAAATTCCCCAGTTGAGGCATGTTCTCTCCACGTCTGCACTAATGGCTGTGGACTCCCACCCTCCCCTCGCTGTGTTTGTTTGGGTTGGGGTTGGTTGGAGAGACACACGTACTGCAGGCATCCCAGAGAGCAACTATATAATATTCTATTTTGGAACGGAACAGAGGCACGTCAATATTTTAATCAATTTTTATCAAGCTGGAAAACTATCCTTTATCTTTTTGTATCTAGGCCAGGTTGAGATCAGCTTAAAGTTCATAGTCTCATGCTCATTAATATCTCATGATCTCTCCAGATAAAAACAAAACAAAAACAAAACAAAAAAAGGGTTCACCTACATCGGCATCAGTATGATTGCTGTTCCTATACACACAGCAGCCATTTATTATGCCTATTGTAAATATGATAGTGTGTCTTGTAAGCCCATACATAACTGGGCATGGGTGCCTTAAACAGGTGCATGACACTTAAATAAAGTATCAACCAATCAATCACTCAATCAAATCTGATCTCTCAGAATTCTGTGTTCTGCTTTAAGCCTTAACAACTATGTCACCCAGTCCTGGATATTACGCCCAATCTTATATTTGTAATGTTAGGAGGACCAATTAGGAAGATTATTGGCAACAACATACGGGTTTTATAATCGACTTTGACAGAGCTTGTTAGCTATACAGTACGTGTCCTCATTTCTATTCTGGCTCTGTTCTCTGGTCAACTGTTCAACGCGAGATCCAGCTGAGGAAAAACACAAGAAATGTGAAAGAGCCAGTATGAAGGAGAGAGAGAGAGAGAGAGAGGCTACCCGAGGGTCCAGTCCTGATCATTTAATATGAAGTACAGTTTATGTTCAAGGACATTTCCCTTTATGGCTATATCTCCGTGGAAATGGGATGATGGAACATTTCAATGGTTTACTTTGTGAAAGAGTTTTACAGTCACTGTTCATTCAAAATGTTATAATATCGTGTGGGCGGACACACCGTGATCTTTTATTTAGACGGTGCTGCTGAATGCCATTGTATATACTGACAAGCAATTGTTATGAATGGAGAATACAAACAAAATCAAAAGAAAAACATCTTTTATTTGACACATCCTTTTGCTTTTGGCGGAACACTTTTGAATGTCAGTGTCGTCTCATATCGTGTCAGCAGCACTCCATCATCACACTGAAACAGTGCCCTTTCTTACGACCTTACACAACACATTTATTGTCACTGTCAAAAGGTGCGCCAAAAACGACCACGTGACACGTCAGCTGAAGTGACATCCTGCCACCTCGCCGACTGCTTCTCAAAGTTCACTTTAATATATTGAATCTATATTCGTTCTCTCCCTTAACATTACGACAGCATCTACCAGCACCCCTCGCTGCGTCTGCATTTCAATGTCATCCGTTGGGATTTGAAATAGCCAGTTGGATTCGAGCGCCTTCAGTTTGTTTTGTAATCTGAGGTATATATCATGTGCAGAGCTGTCCTGAGGCTATTCTCTGAAAACGGACCCCCTCTCTCTGTTTACTCGCTCGTTTATGTTCTGATGTTATTAATATCTGCTCACTATACGAGCTGCCCTCACCGTGCCCTTGCTACAGAAAAACAGCGGGGCTCTGGCCGGCTAAAGCAGCGTAATCCTATAGCCTTTCTCATGGGGTATTGGCTTGCAGGAAGTGCAGAGCCATCCCTCCAATATGCAACAGCTTGAACTGTAATACTGAGTATTAAGAATAACATTATTGTTTACAAAACACACACGAAAAAAATCCTATCCTATGACGGCAAAATCACAGTTTGTAGAAAGGGTATATGAGCTGTGTAGGCATGGTGCAGAGGGGCTGTCAAAACGCTCGTCTCTGTGTGACTGAGCAAAGAAATGCTAAAGAAGGAGAAGAAGAAGAAGCACATAGGAGAGAGAGAACATGGGCTTTGTGTGATGATGCAACACCTTCCATCTCCTCTGCCCTCTCGGCGCGGCTGATTGAAATACTGAAAACTCCACCGCACACAATCAATACACACACTTCATCTGGCATCTCTTCTAACAACTTTCCTCCCTTCCAGACGACAAGAGGACCACTCAATATTTGAGCATCATCATAAGCCTGTTGCTTGCTAGCTTGACAGAGAGCCAGCATTTTTTTTTTCTGAGCAGGAAATTCCACGCAGTAATATTATGTTACTACAACTGGATTGTCTTACAAGCTGTGTCCACGCCAGTCTTTTCCCCTTTCAAAATAAAATGTTCATGTGCTTTTCTCGGCCGTGCGCGGCTAATATTATTATCTTTACGAGCAGCAGAGGCTCAAACTAAACCATCATTCAAGACGACGATTGAACGGGAAAAACGGGTGGCGCCGTGTCCCCGACCTCATGACACAGGACACGTTTAGTAAAAAGTGAAGGAAATTAGATTTTCGTGGAAACAATTCTTGTGCTGTGTGGCTGCTGCTCGCATCCCTCAAGGCTGATAACATGTCCAATTATTTGGTAATTTAGTTGAGAGGAGCAGGAGAGAGACAGTCTGATCTGCTCGGGTAAGCAGAGGCAAAGTACAGCAGTGTACATCACGGGGCACTCTTTAGAAGCCCTTTTCTATTAGGCCTGTATGACTATAGTCATATAGACACACTGGGGTTCAATTTAACAAAATTAGCTCTTAGATTTAGAGTATTGTGCTTCACCAAGGCAGATGCAATATAGAAAGGGGGGTGGGGGGGAGTACATAGAGGGTATCAGTCTTGGTAGGAAAGGCAGGCTGTGGGTTGCTGTGGTCAAGGGAGCTGGATCGGGTCCGGGGCTGAGTAGGTGGAGCTGGGGCTGTTAGGCTGGGGTAGAAGCTGGACCTGAGGATGGAGGGGGCATGGGGTCGGGGAAGGGGGGGGGGGAACTGGGGGGTTCAGGAGCTGTAGATTCAACCTGCAGGTGAAGACTCACAGCTGCCAGCTGGTGGGTATTTGTTTTTGTTCATAGGGTAACAGCTGGAGGCTGGAGAGAGCTGGAGGGGTAGGTCTACATCTAGTGGTGCAGGAGTCATCAGAGAGGAGAGAGACAGGATGGCTGGAGGCTGTGGGGTGGGGTGGGGTGGGGGGGGGGGCACTTGGAGGGGGGCCAGAGGGGGACAAAGCCGGGTTTTAGTAGTCTCACTCACGGTAGAACACATATTCAGTGTAGCTGGTCCAGATCTTGTCGTCCGTCTGCTCGTGGGCAAAGGCGCAGGTGCCCGTGGAGTTGCAGGCCACCATGTGGAAGCCCGCGTCGGCCAGCTTGTCGAACGCCTGCTCCAGGAAGGTGAACTTGAGATAGTAGCGGGACGTGTAGCGCTCCGGGGGGCGGTCCGGGTCGCGGCTCTCGTTCAGCGTCTCGCCGAACACCTCTTTGGCCAGCGACGTCTTCCCGCACACCATGATCCGTGCCACCCGCCGGAACTTGGCGTCGGTCTGGCTGTCCCGGCCCAGCGTGTACGAGCCCCGGTAGCCGATGGTGATGAAGCCGGAGCGCTTGCTGTCCACTATAGCGCCCGCGCCGGGCACCAGGCTGGCACAGGCGGCGGCGGCGGCGCCCAGCGAGCCCAGGTTGCGCACGGTGTCGGTACCGGGTGAGGAGTCCTCCGGGTCACTTGTACAGCCCTCGTCGCCCAGAGAGTTCTGCTTGCTGATTTTGGGCGTGAGCAGCTTGACGAGCTCGGGCAGGTTGAAGAACTCAGCCTCGCGCTGCAGGCGCGCACGCTCAGGGAAGTGGTCCGGCAGAACCAGCTGCTGGTCGCGCATGAAGTCCAGTATGTACCGGAACAGGAAGCCGTCCCGGTCCACGAAGAAGCGGCCCTTGGTGTCCCGGGCCAGCCCTTTGGTGGACCTCCGGCTGAACATCTCCCACAGCAAGGAGTCGGGCACGCTCGTCAGGGTGTTATAGCGGGTGATGTACACCTGGCCGCCGACGTTGAGCTCGATAATCTCTGGGAAGGTTACCTCCTCCCCGCCTATGCCATTATCCGGTAAAGCCATGTCCGCTGGGTTGTAGTTGAAGGAAGTTTCAGTTCAAATTGCACAATATGAAGCCGTTTGGCAGCGGTCAGTGAGGCCTGCTGTCAGTTATAAAGCGTGCGGGTCCTGATGCGGTGATGAGCGGATAACGGAGCGTCTAAACGGCAGCGCACATTTACGCGCTCGATAAGAAGCTCGCCACCATGTCCACATCAAAGCCAGCGGGTACGAAGCAGTCGCACAAATAGCATCTACTCGAACTACAGGTTTTTACCATAGTGACGAAAAAACATAGCAGGGCTGAACCTCAGGCAGCAGAGGACGGGGCCGTTATGTCCATGTCCTTTACGCGTAAAGACGTGCTGAAAACGAAAATCTGCTATTGACACCAAAATCGCGCACGTCTCCTAGGTGGAAATGCAACGACTACACAACTGTCCATAACGACTTATTCCTCTAACTGTGGCGGGTTGTCTTGGCGCAAACAGGATCAAGTGGCCCATCTTCCATCAGGCAATCCAAACCCGCTAGTTCCTAAAGATGTCTGCTGCGTAAAATGCCACAGGCTTGACGCGGAGGTTCCAGATGTAACGAGCGGTAATGCCGGTGAGCAGGAAGACGAGCCTTTTTTTCCCATCACTGGCCCCAAATGACACGAGGTAGTCGGCCGAGCCCTCCAGCGCCTCTGCTCCTCTCTCTCTCTCGTCTCGTGTCAGACTGTGAACTGCTGCTGCAACGCAACGGCGACTACAGTAATATCGTCCCCGTTAACCACACCTACCTGCAGATGACGTGTCTGGGCTGTGATGCAGGTCAACCTATCTCGGCGTCGGCTGTCATTTTGACTGCGGATTAATAATAGGCGGGTCATCTGATCTGTTTAATTGACTGAGATAATGATGTAGCCTATGACAAAGCTTTCTGAAACCTTTCTTTTAACGCCACGGACCCTCAAATTGGCCAAGCACCTATTAAACCTCCGAGCTCCGACCCCATGGTGCGAAAACAGTAGTTATCTTCTCACCCAGTGGTCCTTGAGGGGTTCCAAGGGATCCCCAGAAAACTGGTGAATTGATCAACTTCACCATTATTCATTCACAAGAAGTTAATTAAGATCATGTAGAAGGATTGGTTGTAATGTCACTGTTAATCTCTGTAGAGATAGTCATGAAATTCTGGACAAAATCATATATAGCCTATTTAACAATAAAAAATATTCTTAGATTTGGGTCCGAGAGGCAAAATCTCATCTCAATCCATAGCTCCAATGTGGATATAGGGTCTTTGATATCAGAAGAAAAGGTTGAGAATTCTACCACACCTGAGAAGTGTGTATGCAGGTTACACTGAAAACCTGGACAGCTATTCTTGCACATTCTTCCTTCTCATAACTTCAATTGAGTGAAATAAAACTAAAACTCTACTGCTTCTCATTTTTGAGGAGACCCATTGCACCCCCGGTGGTATGTAGGGTAGAGATTGTGCATTTATTTATGGGGGCACTTACAATAATGCGTCTATGTATGATGGGATAACAGTGCCATCTAGTGATCGCTCAAAATAGTGATCGCTCAAAAGGAAACGCTTTCTATTTGAAAACGCATATTGTAAAGATGTAGTAGCCTAAAGGTGGAGATAGTTCATGCCATAATATGAATATGCCATTATTATGTATTCTAAACTTCTACAACAATCCACTTTTAATGCAGTGCTTTGAGAAACTGTTAGGATTGGGTAGCCTACATCCAACCAACCTATCATATGACTCAATGCAGAAACACACAAAGAGTGTAAACAAAACTGTGCCAGCAGCCTCAGCAGACAGCATGGGTGAGTCAGAGAGTCAACAGGCTGTCTCTCTCTCTCTCTCTCTCTCTCTCTCCCTCTCGCTCTCGCTCTCTCTCGCTCTCTCTCTCTCTCCCTCCCTCTCTCTCTCTCTCTCTCTCTCTCTCTCCCTCCCTCTCGCTCTCTCTCTCTCTCCCTCTCTCTCTCTCTCTCTCTCTCTCTCTCTCTCTCTGGTCAACACTCCTTTCTCTGACTAATCAGCAGCCCCATGCCTGCAGGTTCCAAGCAATCTGGCCCTGATTTCCCTGAGGGCCCCGCGGGCTCCATGTTGGCACCAGTACGAGCCCTGTTGCCGACAGTGTGGATCTATGTGGGCCATGCACCACAGGATCTGAAGGTAACAGAGGAGTGTAACTGTCTGCCAATGAAATGAGACACAGTCCCAGTCCCAGCTCAATTTGTTATTCCCCTAACTGAAATATGCAAGAGAGCAATCTGTCCTTGTACACACCGAATCCTAAGTAGGCTAGTCCAAAACAAAATCGCCCCAAAATATGCCCTGAAACAGCACATGGCAGGCCAAATAATGCATATCAACTTGCCCGTGACTGAAGAACCATGCGACACTTGTTGCTATAGGGCTGCGTGATCATTCAAATGATCATTTGTCGTCTTTAGAGGAATCATATTGTGATGATATGGTGATGTTGGGATATTGTGACACACAATTCTGCTGTCTTAATTGATGATAACAAGCAAATTTGACTCGAAACACATTTTCTGTCTGAAGTATGATTTTTTGTAAGGAATAGCCTATGATTTCAATATTTTTATTTTGTTTGACATCACACCTATCATTATTCAGTTCAATCTCAGTTCATGAGATTTTGCATGCATGAGCCATATTGTGATATCGATACAGTATTTGTGTTTGGATCATCACCTTTTCATTCACCGACTGTAGGCAGGCTCAACGTCCTTGTACATCAGCATGTGACTGAAATGGATTGTCAATGGCAGTTTCATTATTCTAATCACATCCAGGCCAGACCCCATTGATCCTCAGAAATATGGACGAAAATGACTACATAAAGTAAATTAGTTTGACCTTCCGCAAAGGCCGGATTATCTGTTGATGTCTGTCAATTCTCATCACAGGGATGGCTCCTCAGAGGCTATTAAGTGTGGTGTGTGTGTGTGTGTGTGTGTGTGTGTGTGTGTGTGTGTGTGTGTGTGTGTGTGTGTGTGTGTGTGTGTGTGTGTGTGTGTGTGTGTGTGTGTGTGTCTCTCTCTCTCTCTGTGTGTCTGTGTGAGTGAGTGTCTCTGTGTGTTTGAAGCTCCACTGATGCAAAGAGGGCGGGCGGAACAAGCTCGTAACCCATGGGAGATATAGATGGAGGATCTGCATAACACAGACAGGAAATGAGAAAATGTATTTAGGCTGCCGCCGTTGTGCAGTCACTGTTAATTTATGCCTGTATGCAGAAACACAAACAACCTGACATGCTCCTCTATACACTCCTGCTGGAGAAGAAGACAGTGAGAAGGAAGGGTTACTTAGAGAGGATTTCATGGATGTGTCTGCATATTGATCTCCGTGTCCTCAGCAGTTTTGTTGACAGCACCAGGAAGTGATTTATGGGCGATCTCCTGTGGAGGCAACAGAAACGGACAGGCTGTTGTATCTCTGCGAGGTGTGTGAGGTGCCCAAGTGAACCCCATCTGCACAGCTTCATTTCCCCCAGCATGAGGCATCATACATCTTCCCTGACAGGAGACAGAGAATGTAAAGTGATGCATTTCTCCATCTCCTTTAACACTATATGCTTCCATTTCTCCACTAGTTGTGCCGCATCCTTTTGTGGGGGTCTTTGGTAGAGGGAGAAGATGCAGTTATGGTATTTTCTATTTTCAATGAATATGAAACTGAGCCAGAGTTTCACATTCACAGCAGCAGTGACATTGACAGATCTGCAGCTGCACAACTGATTGACTGATTGAAGCATATACTCCAAACGAGGACCCTATAATAGGAACCCGAACCCGGGATGAAAAGCAGTGTGATATTTCTACGTCGTCAACCCATTCATACTCTGAAAAGAAATGCATTGAAGTCGCTTCTCCTTTTGATAAGTGAAGAGGTTTCTCAGCGCCAACAGGAGGCGCCGATGCGCCATGCACTTTAGGCCTTCAAGCCAGTGTGTGGAACTTGAGAAAACATACAGCTGTATAATAATCTCCTCCATTACATTTCTTATCAACAAATGTCGCTGGTATTAATTAATACACAGGACAAGATGTTACTATCCCTTGTGCCAAAATCCGAGGAAAAACACATTTAGAAGCCCAATCCAGAATAAAACAAGCTAACAGGCTAACAAACTAATAAACAAGACACAAATCACCAGTTACCTACCCTAGCCAAAAGCAGTATAAAGCATGTCATTGGGGTTTTCAAGTGGGCACCTTCCTTCACCGATGTTTCGTTAAGTTAGGCCCACGACACCTCAAGAAGGCTTAACGGTGTAATCCAGCGTCCTGGAAACACAACCCTCCATGCTACCACCGCACAATTGCATATTACCTCACTATCTAAGCCTAGCCAGAGCCGTATAATAGAAGAGTTCCGACATCTCCATTCACTCCAATGGACCAGTTTTTTTCCAGGAAGTAGAAAGTGGAACTCTTGAGTAAAAAAAGCAGCACTGTTGAGTTGCAGCAAAATAGACAGTGTTGTACTTTGAAAGGGTTTTTCATCCCTTGAAATGAATCAAATTGTACATTATCGGCTTTATTTTAGCATGCAAAAGTAGCGCGAGACCCATTCCTGGCTGTTCATTGGCTAATGAATCACGCATTTTGGTCCTCCGCTGACGCCACTCTCTCTCTAGAGGACACTAAGCCTAGCTATATGATAGTGAGGATTAAATCTGTTTATTAAAACTGAGTTTCTATAAGTTTTCCATTTCAAAATGCCATACTTTTCCAGACTTCTCTGTCAGAGCATATTGGACATCTGAGTACACTTCCACAGAGATATGAGCAACAGGGGATTATGAGAAACCACAGATAGCTTAACCCATTGATACCTGATGCAGCATTTGTGTGTGTATTTGAAAAAATACTGATGATAAAGAAGCATCACTGCTGGCATCTTACAGTCAGCGGCTTATCATGTGAACCTTTCTGAAGCCAGAGTCTGATGCAGGAATTGAACCAACAACCTTCTGCACCAGATTATGTTTATCTGCGTGAGCTACAGCCCACTTCCTCCCACATATTGCTGGGCAATATTATGGATGGAAAATCATATCATATAGCAATTTTTAGGCTGAACGGTGATACACGATTGTTTGCATTTTCTACAAGTGGCCTAAAAATGTTCAGTTGTAAGTCAAAGCCACATGTGAGATAGGGCTGGGGGCTGTGCGGACAAAATCAAATATGACAATATTTTTGACCAAATAGCCTACCTTAAAATGTTATCGATATTTGCGACAATATTGTGATGACTATTGGTGCTTTCACAACATATTTACATTATGAGATGTTTGATAAATAATCATCAGTAATGTGGATAGTGTAAAAACACACTGTACTCAGAATCTGTGAATTGATAGATACTGATACTCATTAGATGAAATCTTAATACTAGAATGGGAATCACATTTATTGCCACAGTAGGTAATCAGATTACATACGGTGATACATGGCCAACAAATCTAAGAGAACATGCTCTTCTGTGACTTCATTTTGATAAGAGTAAACCGCTGCCATCTAGTGGCAACTATTTGCAGGACTTCTTTTTTTAAGATTGTTTATTTTGGTTCCTCCCCACCAGTAGTTTATCCACAATCAGACAGAAAGAAAAATAGACTAAGGTACAGGAAATGCATGGATCTTTAATATATACCACAATTAATTTTATGCAGACAGCATATGTGCATACTTTTAAGACTAATGCCAATATGTCGACCAGGGAGTTCAAGATATTCCCATGCTTGGGATTCGGTTACGCAGGACTAGGCTCTGGGAAACTGATGTTAGTGAGCACAAACATACACAAAACCCAATCACTTATCCATAAAACACAACAGATGGTTTCACTCACCACTTTCAACGACAAACTCATTTGTGATGGAATAATGCTATGTTCCCACCTGCTATAGGAGACAATACTCAAAACACTCTTTATCCACTCACAAAGTTTAGTAACTGTTTATTATCCGGGGACTATATATATATTATATATATACTCCCCATACATGTAATTAAAAGATTTGTTTTAATTAAGGTGCTTTCTACAGACTCAAACATACATCATCGCTGAGAGAATGTTGATACAGCATGTTTGAGACTTAAAAAATCACTTGTCTTCTGATAAGCGGAGTTCAATGCTTGAGGAATAAAGACCAGCAGATGTAAGGCATGATTGCAATCAAAGGTTAGCTGAGAGAGCACATACGTGTCATAGGTGACATCACACATGACATCTTCCAGTGGCAGTCAGATACAACTACTTCAGAGGTCACCAAACGGTCATCAGTCAACCTTCTGCTAATATAAGCTCACATAACGTCAATAATACCATCAGAGGGGAAAAGGCAGATTGCTGTCAGAAACAGGTTGTTTACTTTACACTAAAGGGATATTCCACTAATATGTCGACGGCACATTTTTTGTTCTTTTCTGCTGATCTGACCATTTATAAAAACCCAGATTCAGATTTTTAACAGAATATACATTGTACGTGACTATTTTTGATGGCACTCAATGAGTGTTCAGTCTTGGGAGGAAAATGGTAGTGTACAGAAGTACAACCGTTAGATTTATGAATATCCGTTTAAGGTGCGTTAGGCGTGTAAACATTGTTCTAAACCATTTTTGATCACACAAATGGCCCCGCCCCTTGTTGAATTCATGACAAGACGGCATTGGAAACAAATGTCAGGGTAAAAGCTGGTTAGTTAGTAAGGGGAGAGAGATACTAGGTGATACTCTGAGGGGGCAAATTTCTCCTGTACTCATATTCCACATCATCTGAAGAACTGGCATGACGTTCACAAAGCACCACTTGCTATATTACAGGACACAGTCATAATCTTGCAGCATTTCAGCTGAGTGGGTATAAAAATATAGACATTTGAAACCCTGAATATATGTTATATGTGATTTTTTTGCAACGAAACAAGACAAAATTTACAGCTGTCCCACTAAGTGTATACACTTGCTTTTTTAAATTCACTCCCACCTAAAAATGCGTTCTTGCATTACCCTTGGGGGGGGGGGGGGGGGGGGGGGGGGCTTAGACACATTTCACCACAGAACACAGAATGGTCGATTCGAATTGTCTTTGTCGTCATCAACAGTCTATATCCAACATTCCTTTATTAATAGACTAAAATTACTCTGGATGTGTGACACAGATTTACTCGAGAAAGATAGAGAGATAGAGAGGAGTGTGTGTGTGTGTGTGTGTGTGTGTGTGTGTGTGTGCGCGTGTGATGACATTACATCAACATGTCTTTGTGATGCCTGGCTATGTGCTGGCTCTTCTCTGAAGGCCTCCTAAAGCCCTTGGTGCAGTAGTCGCAGCGGTGCGGGTAGTCCTTGGTGTGGATAGAGATGACGTGGCGTTTGAAGCCAGAAGCGTCCGTGCTGTTATACTCGCAATACTGGCACTGGTAAACCTTTCTCCCGCTGTGCGTCTTCATGTGCTTCTTCAGCTCCGCCGGCTGCCGGAAGCCTCGTCGGCATCGCTTGCACTTAAAGGGGAGGTCCTTCGTGTGCAAGGACAGGATGTGGCGACTCAGGGTGAAGGTGTCCGAGGCGGTGAAGTTACAGTGCCGGCACTGGTGAACCTTGTTGCCGCCCTTGTGCGTCTCCGCGTGTTTCTTCAACTCCGAGGGCCGGTGGAAGCCCTTCTCGCACACGTCACACTGGTGGGGGAAGTCCTTGGTGTGCACGGAGATGATGTGTCGCTTCAGGTCACTGGAGTTGGTGCTCTTGTGCTCGCAGTGCGGGCACTGGTGGGTCTTGTGGCCTTGCACCATCTCTATGTGACGCTGGAGCTCCCGCGCGTCGGCGTACGCCTGCGGGCAGTGGCTGCACTTGAAGGGCAGGTCGGCGCCGTGCTTGCTCTTGATGTGAGTCTTTAGGTTGGACTGGTCGGCGCAGCGGAAGTCGCAGTGCGGGCAGTGGTAGGGCTTCTCGCCCGTGTGGGTCCGCATGTGCTTCTTCAGCTCCGACGGGTGACGGAAGCCCTTGGCGCATTCCACGCACACGTGAGCAAAGTTCTTACTGTGCACCGCCAGCAGGTGGCGGTTGAGCAGGCCCTGCTCGGCCGTCTCGTACTCGCAGTACTTGCAGTGGTGCAGTTTGGGCTCGCGGTCCTTGACGATGAGCTTGTCGGAGCCCAGCGGGCTGGACTCGTGGTAGCGGCGTGCGTACTCCGTGTACTCGGGAGAGCGCTCGCCGCTGTGGTGGCTCAGCAGCTTGTGGCTCTCCAAGTGGTTGTGGAAGTTGACCTTCTTGTTTGTGGTGAAGTCGCAGTCTGTACACTGGTACTTCTTCTTTAGCAGGTGGTCCGGGTGGTTCTTCATGTGGCATTTGAGGAAGCCTCGTGAGCGGAACTTCTTCCCACAGATGTGGCAGGGGTAGACGGTCAGAGGCATGCCGTCTGGGCCAATGATGACAGCTGGGACAGAGAATGGATAGCATGTATTAGTTTATAATACTGTCAATGACATTTTATAAACTTGTGTAAAACTCTCACATTTTCACCAAATGATCAAAACCATAATAGAAAAAATTTTAATTTTGGGGACAACCAGACAGTATGTGGAATGTTGCTCTGTCCTGCAGTACACGAATAACTGACAATTTGTAAAGCCATTCCCATCATCAAACAACCTTCGACATCAACCGCTATGTTTAACGGCTGTTCATACCAGTCTGACACTGTTCATACCAGTCTGACACTGTTCATACCAGTCTGACACTGTTCATACCAGTCTGACACTGTTCATACCAGTCTGACACTGCCGCGTTTCTCCCTTCTTCTTCTTCTTCAGCGGCTTGGGTTTGAGGGCCCGGTTGGCGCCCAGTCCCTCTCGGATCTGCAGAAAAGGCGTGGCCGTGCCATTCTTCACTGAATCAATGGTGTTGCCTGTACAGAGATATCAGTTCACAATCAGCAGCATATAAAAACACCTCTCATCGTGAAACCTGCTTGTTCTATGATACTTCACGATATAAAAGTTGTGTACATCCAAGCCATGATTTTTTTTACCATAAGAATTTGCCCAGGACACGGGCACAAACATCTTGTTGTTTAGGGAGTCATCTAGCTGGACTTCCTGCGCTGTAGCCTCCTCTTCCTGATCTACCACCACCTCCATATACACCTGCTCAGCCATGTCTCTTTCATCTAGAAAGCCACAGAGACAAGCGGTTTAACACCCTGATTTACCAGCACTCAGTGGGACCTGGCTGACCAAGTGTCAAATTGAAAGTGTTTTGATCAGGGAATTGTCTCACAAGAGTACGTACTGATGTCATCATCATCATCATCATCATCCTCATCACTGTCGTCGTCGTCCTCCTCCTCTTGTTTTATATGGTTCTTGACTGCCATGTACACCATCTTGTCGCGGCCAACTCCCAGTCTGCCTGAAGATGCAGCCTCCAGGTCAGGGTGGCCATTCTGGTAATCATCCTCGGTTATTACCTCTGTCCCCCCTGGAGAAAGAATGAAAAAATATATATATTTATTAGTCAAAGCCATGATTCACAGTCAAAGCCATGATTCACAGACACTTGTTCAGGGAAGTATGTCAACATGCTGTACCAGGGCAGACACAAAACCACTGCCTTTTTCGTTGTTGATTCGCCTACAGTTAGAAAAATAAAGTGTTTTCTCTTTTTTGCTCCTCGGCAATCAACATATTGTCCTTAGCCTAACTGCTATTAAATATGTATCTAAACATCCAGCATTTATGATCGAAACATCTGCATAAAAAAATGACAGGCGGAGGATCCTTGCAGACATTTAAAAAAATCTGTCAATTTGACGTTTCCTTGTTAGTGGAAGAAAACACCTGGCAGAGCGGTCTTCTGGTAAATCCAGCTTGCATAATCTGCCCAGCAGAGCTTCATTTGAATAAAATATCAACTTGTAGATTTGGTTCCGCCTGCAGTTTGGTGGAAGACAATATGCAGATGACAGGTGACAGGTGAACCCAGGATGACAGGGGAACCCAAAAGAGTTTTTTCAACTGGAGGCGTTCAGGGCGGCGGGCGCATAGAGCAGAAAAATGTGAGGCGCTCAGCAATGCAAAAGCAGTGAGCAAAATACTTCACTCTCATTGAAAACACACACAAAAAGGCCACTCCAGGCTGCGTAAATACACTTTGTCTGATCGGAGTCTTAAGCCCAATTTATGCTTCGTCTGCCGACACTTTTGAAATGGTCGCCGACAGAAATGAGGACTTGAATCGACACTTTCAAGTGTCTGCGAGCAGT
>NC_139631.1:23891303-23892835 GCF_964638095.1 Poromitra crassiceps | reverse complement strand
ATATGGGGAGGTACAGTGTGATCACATGCCGCGGAGCGCTCTCATTCATGTGCATGTGCAGGTAATATTCCCCCCCCCCCCATCTCCACCTCTCTTTTTTCCCTAAGGAAAATCCCTCGTTCCGTCTCTCCCCACCTCCCTCTGTATCTCAGTAGTAATGTGAACAGACAACTGAGTTGCCATGTTTGAAAACACTGTTTTACGATCTCATGGTTTACTTAACCATTTCGTCATGTTCAGCCTCGCTGCGGCCTCCTTGTCACTGTCGCTGTGCCTCTTCTTTCTGACCGCTGAGGGAGACCCTCTATTGTTTGGACGCTCACAGGTCAAGGGTCCCCGCAAAGGTCACCAGAGGTCAAGGCTGACATCGTGGGCCTCGTGTCAGGTCAGGGCTGAAACCTGCTGGAGTGGGAGTGGCAGAAACAAGTGGGAGAAAACAAGTGGGGATTTACACACACACGCACGCGCACACACACACACACACACACACACACACACACACACACACACACACACACACACACACACAGGGGAGCCATAAAGGATTTTCTAATAGAAATACACTCTCATATTATTTCTATGGTGCTGTTGCAAAAAAGAAAAAAAGAGCATAAGCTGCACAAATTGATTTGACAAATTTACAAGCATTATACAATATCAATTAATTCATTTTGATGACATAATTTGGTGATCAGCGGTCATTGCTGTGGTGTTTTTGCACTGCAATTTGTGTGTCCAGACTAGTACTGTACCGTGTTTTTCCTTGGATTTATGTCATTGAAATGTGTTTCTTTAATTGGCGCTCTTTTCTTTGTCACTGTCACTTAATGCTATAAGTACCGAGTTGTTCTATGTAAAATCAAAATGTGAAAGCTTTCTGGTTATAGGATGAATCGCTGCTGTGTTATATCAATCAGCAACAGAGAGCAGCAAAAACATTTAAAAAAAATATTTTTATGAACATTTGACAGATTATTGCTCTCAGCCATATGGACATTTGTGAAATTTTAAATTTTCCAGCATTCTCCATTAAATGCACACACATGCATGTGTAGCTGGTTTATCTCTGCGTGAATATAAACAGCTCCATGCTCCATAGATAGGTGCCCTTCAGAATGGCTGGTTAAACACTGACCTGTAGAATAACTGTTTAAACCTGTGCTCTGCAGAATAACTGTTTAAACCTGTGCCATGCAGAATAGCTGTTTAAACCTGTGCCCTACAGAATGGCTGGTTAAACACACTGACCTGTAGAATAACTGTTTAAACCTGTGCTCTGCAGAATAACTGTTTAAACCTGTGCCCTGCAGAATAGCTGTTTAAACCTGTGCCATGCAGAATAGCTGTTTAAACCTGTGCCCTGCAGAATCACTGTTTAAACCTGTGCCCTACAGAATGGCTGTTTAAACCTGTGCCCTGCAGAATAGCTGTTTAAACCTGTGCCCTGCAGAATAGCTGTTTAAACCTGTGCCCTGCAGAATAGCTGTTTAAACCTGTGCCCTGCAGAATAGCTGTTTAAACATGTGCCCTGC